>NW_025849093.1:171794-293176 GCF_002878395.1 Capsicum annuum
CACTTTATCCTTAGATAGAAAAACATAAATAATCTTTCTTAATGAGGGTCATCAACTCTCTCACATATAAGCCATTGCTTATCCACTATCATCACCACTATCTTAACATCGGAAGAGGTCACCGAAGGGCTAACACATATGAACCAGAAGCACGAAAAAAACTTTACATAACATTAACACTTATCTTTGTCCTGAGGAATAAAATATCAATGCCATGGATTCATTAAAGAAATCCAAGATGAGGACATGCATGATATAATGCGTACTTCACTAGTATCATGAGTTTAAAAACTGGTCTTACTCTGAAACATGAGTTAATACTTATCATAAGCTATTCAGCAGAAGACTGGAGTTCATAGATTCGTAAGAGATAACTCGAATATATGAACCAGAAGCACGAAAACTACTATACATAACATTAACACTTATCTTTGTCCTGAGGAATAAAATATCAATGGCATGGATTCATTAAAGAAATCTAAGCTAAGGACATGCATGATATAATGGGAACTTCACTAGTATCATGAGTTTAAAAACTGGTCATTCTCTGAAACATGAGTTAACACTTATCATGAGCTATTCAATAGAAGACTGGAGTTCATAGATTCATAAGAGATAACTCGAATCATAGAGTGAAGCTGTTACATGCTTGCTAGAAGCTGAGAATGGGCTTAAGCATGCATGATGGGTATAAGCATAGGCATATGGCATGGATTTATCACGCAAGTGATGGATTTGGTCTTGTAATGAATGAAATCCAAGGAATACTCTAGAGTAAGAAGGGATCACTATATCATCGTAACTCATTGTTGACATGTATCACAATCTAATTCTCAAAACTCGGTTTGGTTCTTCACTAACCATCTCCCCTTTAGGGCAAAGCTGGTATTCCAAGTATGATGGTCTACTCCATATCCTTGAGATTAAGCCACAATTTCATCATTCTATTATCTACACATATATGCTAAACTCACAAGAATAAAATAATTTTGAACTTACCAACTTCATTCTTGAACAACCCATCCATATGCCATCCTTAACTTTCTAGCTTCAATAATCATCATCAAAGACTTACACTCTCATTTACAACCATACCTACATCTCTAATCACATAATCATAACCTACCAAGATCACACCTCTATTCTTATAATTTTTTTCCAAGCCATGAGAATAATAATCAGACTAAAAGGGATCAACATCTTCAATCATAACTCCTTAACTTATCTATCAAGAACATCATAAATGATCTAACTAGCCTTTCTCCACCTATCAACTCAACGTTACTACTAACCACACAATATGCAAAAATCCTCAAAAATAATGCATCCCCATAGCACCTTGGGCATACCTCTACACCATACTTAATTACAAACACATGATCTTATACTCTTGCATACACTGTTCAGGCCTACTAGATCACCTCCATATAATTAGCATCAACAACCAAACCATCAACTATCCAAAATTAATGTCTAGAGCTAAACATGATTTACAACCCAATCTCACACACAATTTTCACTTCAAAACTATAGAACATAGTATTAAGAAAAACTAGTACATAATGACAATCGATCATAATCATATGGCCTATCTTAGTCATAATCTATTAACACATCCTCCATCTTCACATCATTACTATTTACCCATCTTTACACCTAAATTATTTTCATAGCTCTATAAATTTCAACTAAACTTCCTCTTGCAATCTCAAGAAAGCCTAAATTAACAATACTCAACCACCAAGTACATCCATAAAACCTACACTTTCCTAGCACAACAAATACCATCAATAACTATTTTCATACTTCAAGCAAACAACAATCCACCTTAACTAATAATCTCCTTCTCTAACTTTACTAAACTAACAAACAAGGGTATATCACTTCATTACTAATTCGATCATAAGCAAAAATTCAGATATACATATTCAATAAATCGCCCTTACCACCATTCTTGCCACTATACTTCTAAACTCACAAGTTCAACTAACACAAGACTTTTAACTAAACATTACTACTTCTGTCACTACATAGAAACCCACACTTTCAACTAACACCAGAACAACAAGATAAACAACAAGTTGCTAGTGAATCGAAATAGGCCTCACACGGCTTCACTAGGCTTTGGTTTTTTATTTTGAATAAGAAAGTTAGATGAATAACAAAGCAACTATGCTAGTGAATCGAAATAGGCCTCACACGGCTTCACTAGACTTTGATTTTTCAGAAACATAATGATAACAAGATTACATAATAAAAGAGATAGAAACTTGACACACAACATTCAACGATCTAAGAATACACCTTACTCTGTCTTAATTAAATAACTCATAAGAATGAGGGCATAACTTTAAATTTGAGGGACTTATAACACACTAAAAGGTTCCTCTAAAGCCACTTTGTAACGTCTAAAACTTTTGCTAGAAAATATAAGAGCATTATCTAGAGAGGAACTGAAACTTGTTGATCATGCTGTCTCAAGAATAATACATAGATAAAGAAGTATAGATTATCATTATGGATTCTGAGGAGAAATTTGAAAGCATATCTAACTCGGGCTTAGTGCATGATTTCTATAGGCCTGATGAAGTACTTCGGTTTTTGGAACTCAAAAGTACTAATAGGATTCTTTTATAGCTCTCTTACAATTCCATAACTATTTATGAAGAATTAAGCTCAACTATTTCTGATACCTTGGAAATAAGGCAGAGATGGCATGACTAGGGTAAGATGAGAATCTGTATAACTTTCTTAGAGAACTTTTCTATAACACTATTTAAGACTTGAAAGAATGGAAACATTTTCTAAATGTCCTGTAGCCTCTTGAAGGAAAGTACAGATGTCTCCGTACCATTCCGTAAGACTCTACTAGACACGGCTTCATAGACACCCTAGGACACGAAAAGTACAGATGTCTCCGTACCATTCCGTAAGACTCTACTACACGAAAAGTCAAAATCTATACAAATCTATGGATAATAACTCTTTTCTAAATATGATAGATACAAAATTGAATTTACAAGATTACAACTCTGCTTTTACAACCAAAATTGAAACAGAACACATTAACTTCTACTGACTGTCTATAAAGCCTCTACTTGTACTGACTGTAGGTAGCTGGGTCATGACTCCCGACAATCCTAACTCTATACGGTTGGATAAAGAAAATACAATACTTCTCGAACTGTATAACTAACTCAAGCCCTTAAATCAAAAGGACTCATCACCTGCTGAATGGATGCCGTGAATTGACTGGATCTGAAGATGTACACTATACCTTGTACCTACATTCTGAGAAAATGTAGCCCACATACGAATATATGGGTCAGTACCATGGAAACGTACTGAGCATATGGGGGTGCAATGCATATATAAAATAATATCTTAATATCATCACAGTTTCTAAAACTATGCATGCTGATATAAATGTCTCACTTAGCTCGAATAAAATCATCATAATCATAAGAGAGTAAAATATATCGGGTGAAACATATGAGTCATCATAATAAATCTCAATTCACTTCCATCTCGATTCCAAATCATCAAAGCAATCAAATCTCATAACAATTCTCTTAGGAATATATGTTTATTAAATCTTTCGAAAACAATGACTTTATCAAACTTAGTCTTTCAAACAAATATGATTTCATCTCAGATAGAAGAATATGACTTTTCATATTAGATAAGAGAATACACACACACATATTGGGAGATCTCATAATCGACATAATTCATGTGAGCCACATGGAGTCCAACGTACAAACCACGTTGGGGAGAGCCGTCCTATCCTTACCATCTGAGTAGGACTATAAGTAACAAATCCAAAAACTAGTGATCACTATATATAATCAGCCTCAATTCCGGATACTATGCGGGCACGTAGTTCTAGGGAAGTACCAACATAGCTATACCTCCCTCTCAGTGCTAAAGACTACTCTCATACTTAGCTCAGATCTTTTCAAAGAAAATCCACCTGAAAATAATTCAGCAATTCACAACGGGAGCCATTATGCTACCCCTTTTTTAATAATAAATCAAAATATGGATTTCTTTTCTCCTTCTAGTTCAAAAATAACTCTTTCAAGACCAAATGGTCAAATGATTCAAATCTCAAGGCGTACATAACACATTACTTCCACAAAAATCATAATTCTCAAATAAGGTTCAAAACCCATATACCAATACTTGAGCAAAATATTTCAAGATTCACACTTTATGTAGCAATCATGTATAATTCATATGAAAATCTGGAGATTCAACTTCAAATATGATATTAACATCAAAACTTAAGGAATTTATCTTCAAGATATCATAAAATTAAAATAGTCTTTTGAACAAGAACGTAGGATAATAGTTTCTATCTCAAATTCATATCAAAGCATGTAAAATCATTTATCTTTGTAAAATTATATAAATTTTGGCACAAGAACAAAACGTTGTTCTTGCTGAGAACCCCCACATACCTTACACTTAAATCTTTGAATGAACTCTTGACCTTGGGACTCTATTCGTGAAAATAATGAGTGTTTCTTGTAGCCCTCAGAATAGGGATTCTGAATCTCAAAGAATTATTGAAAACTCATGGTGAATCTTGAGATATTTGAAATTTTTATGTTAAAACCCTAATGAATATTCTTTGTGATTTTGAGATACAGTAAACTTATTTTTGTGTTATGGTAGTTTAATCCCGTGTTATAAACATATAGAGGGGTGTTTTTGGCTCTTGGAAGTGAGGTATGCGGTGCATTGCTTATCGCACATATTTAAGTATGCGCCACATTGTGTATCACTCATATTTAAGTATGCGCCGCATTGCTTATCGCCCACATTTAAGTATGCACCGCATTGCTTATTGGACACATTTAAGTATGCGCCGCATTACTTATCGCACACCTATTCCAGTAGCCATGTGCAATTGGTTAGGCGACGCACTATACTTTGGAAAGCCATAACTCCTTGCTTGGGTGTCGAATTTTGATGAAATTGGTATCGTTGGAAAACTAATTCAATTATATACAATTTGATAGGTCTGGGAATGAAAAATTCCATGTATATTAAGAGATATTCACATTTGAAGTTGACCCTTGTAGAATCTAATGTCAAACTTTGGATGAATCAATTGGTCTTAGCTCAACTTTGTTCTAGGTCATTGTTATGAATATTTTTCACTTCCAAACTACTCCATAGACTAGGATAATGATCATGAAACTTGTATTCATGCGAGAATCACTTGGATTTGAGCTTAGACACGCAGGAACGACATTTAGAATTCTAGCATAAAAATACAGGGTATTACAGCGGTGCAGTTATGGTAGAGAAACTCTCTAAGAACCTTCTGTAATAACCCGCCTAACCCAAGAAGCTCCAAATATCAGTTGGAGTCGTGGGTTTAGGAAATTTTCTCACTGTGTCAACCTTTTGGGTATCAACTCGAATCCCCTCACTAGACACAATATGTCCCAAGAAAGCAGTAGCATTCAACCAGAATTCACACTTTCTAAATTTCGCATACAACTTATGATCTTTGAGAGTCTGAAAAACAATTTTGAGGTGATTGGCATGGTCCTCCTCACTTTTGGAGTAAATCAAGATGTCATCAATAAAAACTATAACAAACAGGTCTAGGAACTGTCGAAAGACCTTATTCATTAGATCCATGAAAGATGCAGGAGCATTAGTCAACCCGAAGGACATGAAAAAGAATTCATAATGACCATATCTATTTTGGAAAGTTGTCTTAGGAATGTCTGATTTCGTAACTTCCAACTGATGATATCCCAAATGAAGGTCTATGTAATACCCCAGAAAATGGGTCCTGGAGCGTCACACAGTGCTTGAGGCTACGAGTTTCCCTAAGCTAACCCTGTGAGCCATTTTCATTCAGTTCAACACAAATCAATGGGGTTTCCATAAATAACCCTCAAATATCAACAGAGTAATCATCATCCAAGAATAAAAGAATTTCAGAAAGATAACAAAGTACGACTTATTAGTCAACTCCCAACATCTATACTAGTCTGACAAGCCTCTAAGTGAATCAATAAAACCAGCGAGCCATTGAGACATACCCCAACTGACTCATACTCTATTATTAAACGTAAACAATTCCGTGAAACCAACATCAGACATTACATCCTTGGAACATAAGGACTTACCACAACAGAGGATGTAGCATGCCCGAAGAATTACTGTCAAAGCTAGAACTGAGCACCTGAACCTACATTCCAAGAAAATGCAGCCCACATCTGAAGATGTAGGTCAGTACCAAGGAAAGGAACCGAGTATATGGGGGTGTATGCAGTTATATAAACATCATCATCATAAATATTTATAAAAAATATGCAGGATGTATGAAAGACTCACATAGTCCGAAGAAAATCATCATAATCATGAGAGGATGAAATAAGTACAATAACACATGTGAGTCATCATATAATTTGTCAATCACTTTTAGTTCATCAAGAATATCAATTCTCATAATGTAAACATCATTTAAATCTTTCGAAAGAATAACTTTCACAATTCCACTTTGAAATCACTTCACCATTCACCATAGATACAAGAAAACACACACACACTCCATTAAGACCATAAGGTCAAATCATTCAAAATATCTCAAATATTCAACATCAACATGCTTATAACACACACTTTCTCAAAACACACAATTTCTTATCGGGATTCACGACCTAAATATCAAAATCATGATAAATATCGTTCAAGATTCATGCTTTATATCTCCACACATGTAAATTCATCTTTCAAAATCATAAACATAGAGATTTCATAATAATTATCATAAGATATGGGTTCGTGCTTCAAATTCGTAAAAATTAAATAAAAATCATGCCTTTGTAAAGAAAATTACTTTTGGTCACAAGAACGAAAGAGAGTTCTTGTTGAAAAACCCCACATACCTAGAATGATGAACTTTAGATCAATAATCATTTTTGAGATATTAATCGTGCCTTTGAATGATAGTTATTGGAGTTCTTGAACTAGGAACTTGGAATCTTGAATAAATTTGCAAAATTAATGGTGAACTTTGGAGGTTCTTGAAGTTGGATGTAGGATCTTAGGGTTTTCTTTTTGAGGGAATTTGATGAAATATAATATATAATGCTTCTAATAGGCTTTAATATAGGGTTTGGACGGATTTTGGGTGAGGGAGGATGACCAAAATGCCCCTAAAAATCAAATAATTCTCGAATCTGTGCTTTGGTGGACTGTTTCGATAGTCTCAAGTAGATCAACTATAACGTTTTACTCCGCTATCCAAATGGGATGAAACCAATTTCATTACAAAGAGGACTCTCATATCTTTCCATCGATATATAGTATCTCACCCAGATCATTGTGCAGGAGGAGTTATGATCGTTTGAAGTTGGAGCATTGGCCACAAAAGAACTACATTCTCGGATTGTAATCTCCCATGATCGTTGTAATTGCAAATACTTGTGTTGTTTTTTGTTGTGGACTTTTATATATTTAACTCATTGTTGTGAACATATCTATTATCATTTATTATATAAAATATCCTTTTAATAACTTTTGCATCAATAAAAATAGGCAAAACATGAACTAAATAGACTAGATATAAAAATTATTTTTAACAGATTGCCCATCTGTTGCAATAGATGGACATTAACTAGAAGAGCACAATATAGTTCATCAAGTTGGAATATTTTTCTCCTATAGATCACAAATATGTTGCAACAGATGGATAATCTTTTGACATAAACCCAAATGATGACCAATCTGCTCCAACATATGGTCCATCATTTGAAATAACTCAAATGCCAAAATTTTTATTGCTACTAGATTCAAAATTGCGCCTGACCTCCAACTGTTGAGATGTTAACATGTTTAGAAGAAGAAATAGAGAGAATGAAAATTAAATAAGAATTTAAAAATCCAAAGTCGACCAAAAATAAAATTTTCATTAAAAGAAATATAACATACATTTGTTATAGATCCGATATAGAAAAATAAAATACATACGCTAGAAGAAAAAACGTAGTCTAATTACTATTATCATCATTATTATTACAATCCGGCCTATCGTCAACCACCAGAAGTAGGGCCCTCATCATTCTCTATATCTCTCTAAACATCCTTGCTCTCGCGGTGACGAACACCTTCTCCAAGTCATTAACCTACCTTTGAATTTCCCGCATGGTGTCTCATAGAAAAGCAATATGCCAAACGGGATCAACTATATCTAGAACACACATGAATTAAAAAAAAACATAAGAAAAAAAGTAAAAAGAAAGAGTCCGAATGTAATACAACGTATGCTACCAACTGGTAGATTTACACAAAAAAAAACTTACTTCAACGAGAAAGCAATATGCTCTTTGAATAAAAGTGGTTAAAGATGTAATACGAACAGACAAGATGAAATAAATAAATAAAAGTATAGTAGGATGAAGATTAAGGAGGGACCTATTTATAGGGGATTGAATCTAAATATGTTAGTTAAATAGGCACGACTGTTCAACTTAACTAAATTAATTGTATTCAAACTGCTAGTTTTTGTTTTTTGTAAAAATTCTCGACTTTTTATTTTACATTAAAAATTCTCACCTTTTCAAAAGGTTTTGAGAATTAATAAAAATAGTTTTTATTGAGTTGTTGCAATAGATTATCCATCTTTGACAACAGATAACCCACTGGCATAACAGATTTACCATCTGTTGCAACAGATGGTATGTATGTGCAACCGATGAGACATTTGTTGTAAGATAGGTATTATCTATTATGACATATGGACCATCTGTTAGAGATGATGTTTTTATTTCTTCTGATTCATCAGTTGCAATAGATGGGGGATTTGATTCATACACTATTTTGAATGTGTTAGACAAAATGTTATGATTGCTCACCTCTTTTTTAATATTCATCACATACCTTAATTAATCAAAATTATTGACTTATTTTATAAAGATATTTTAAAACAAAAAAGGTGAAAAGTCACGACCTGTAGAGCTTATTTTTTCTTGATGGACAAGTAGTCATCTGACGTTGAAGATGGTAATCTTTTGAGCCTTCGTAGTGTTGTACACCACTTAATGATTGGAAGTGAAGAATAAACACTGTCTGACATTGATGGAGTAGGAAGAATAAGGTGTATTCAGATGAATGGATCCACTTTCATATACGGGAGTTATGTATTATTTATCAGGCTATCATGATAGACACACATAAAGTACGATGATTTTGTGAATGCAGTTTTTTACCGATTAGACATTGATCCTTAAAATAACATCCTGACTTGTATAGTTTAGTTTTATAGGTGCGAACTGATAAGCCCAAAGGGTCCCAATATAGTGGTTTCGATACCTTGTAACGTTTTAATGACGGTTTTTATCATGTTTATGACTAATGTTTTGATAAGGATTCAAGTTTTTGGCGGCAATGTTAATATACAATAGTGATTGGATCAATTTTAATGGTGCAATGGACTTTTGAAAAGCCTTAGAAGCCTCCCACCGTAGAAAACAAGAATGGAAACCCAATAGAAATTCCCCTGGTTCAAATTTTATGGATGGATTGCTCGAGGAGACTATTATACAACAAAGGTGCATGAGAGAATACCTATACAGGAAGGGGGAGATAGAGATGTATCAAGACCCAACTTTTAAGGCTCATGATGGAGCCTACCATAACCCACCAGTAGGAAAGTAAACCCGTAGTCTGGAACGGCTAGTAATGGACTACTTAATAAGATAAAGAAAAGAATGTGGAATATGTGAGATATATATCAATATATAAACTAATCCCAAAATCTGGTGGTATCAGTACAAGAGCTTTTAAACATAATAAGAGTACAAAAGTGATATATCAATATGAAATACATTGATTCAACTTACCTCTAAATACAACTTAGAGGCTAGTCTATCACATAGGAGAGAGATAAGTAATACTCCAAATGTCAGAAGATCACTCTATGTCTCCGAATCAGGGCTACTCCACCCAATGCAGACATTAAAGATGATAACCCGTACTATGATTTGTAGGCTGCAGAGGTGTAGTACGAGTACCAAATGAATTGTACTCAAAGTAGATATATAAAAAATATAAAGAAAAAGGAAACTACAACCAAAAGTCCATAAATCATATAATAATTCAATGAGAATAACAAGGGACAACTATCATATTTATGTCCAAGAGTCTAACATAAGAAGACTAAGGAAGAATCAAGGCGAACTATCCTATTCCGGCTACATTAAACATATGCCAATGCTATACCGTATATCCCAGGTCAATATACAAGTAAAGAGGGAAAGAAAGATATATTGTAATATACAAAGGGAAAGAACGACTATACAATATGAACAATGAATCAGGGGATATCTGAAAGTACCATGGCTTTATATAGCTAGACATATATATATATATATATATATATAAACAGGAGGTCATCTCAAACATAACCTAAATCATCATATTCTCATTTTTAGACCTCATTATAATACTATCATTATCTAATACCAACATCCTTAGAATTTCTAATCCATATGGCTAGACATACAATAATTGTGCACAGTAATGCAATCATAAGATAGCAAGGGCTGACATACCTCAATCCCAATACCGTATCCATGACCAATCTATCATAAGCTAGCCATATTAATGATCATAACCATGATAATAACAATATTAATAACATCATAAATAACTGGCTACTCCAAAAAAGCAAATACCTAGCCGAGCCTATGCGTACCCCCCAGCACCCCAGACTCAGAAGGTTCAACCAACAAACAATAACACAAGATATATTCTTTACCCATATCTATGCAACCGTCCTATACTGGCTGATAGACATAGGTGCATACTAGTGATAGGAGATGCACATGCAGGAATGAATGCAAAATATACCTTCGATTTCACAATGCATCATAACTGTCCTCATCAGGACCATCATTGTTATCAACCTCCTCCCTCACCAGGTATCAACATCATCTCAATAGTATCCTTCGAACTCGAACCGAGTATCAATATTATCATAATATCCTCCGGCCTAGTTGGATATAAATATCATCTCAATAGTATCCTCCGAACTCGAACTGGGTATCAATATCATCATAATATCCTTCGGTGTTGTCGGGTATCAATATCATCTCAATAGTATCTTCCGGACTTGAACTGGGTATCAATATCAACATAATATCCTCCGACCTTGTCGGGTGTCAATATCATCTCAATAGTATCCTCCAGACTCGAACTGGGTATCAATATCATCTCAATAGTATCCTTCGAACTTGCCGGGTATCCATGTATCATCATAACTCTGGACACATAAATATAGGAATATAATAGGTGCACAAACTCAAGACGATATACTCATAGCCGTAAAGACATATATCTTATCAATACATCCCCATTACTCGTTATTAGCTAACCAATATTTATTATTATTAAACCGCTGGTTTGCTAGTCATCACATAACCTCTAGTTATTAGCCTAAAAATTATCCTTCACATAATCCTTATTCATGGGATAACAACTAACCACTATCTATTTAATAGTCAGCATCTAACATCTAGTCTAGGTTTATCACTACACCAAAACCGTTATTTATCCACCATTCACTATTATCAACTATTCATCCTATTTTTGTTAATCATTACTAGACAACAAATGACTACTTGTCGCCTAACCATCTTTTATTAAATGAAACCATTCATTAACTAACCATCACTAGCTACCATGTTCGAACAAAGCAAGATTCATTGACTAACACATTAGCTTCCTAGCTATCAAGTACAATAGTTAGCAAATAGACAACTAGTTACCACATAGTTTAACCGTGTAACAACAAGAAAAATCATAAGATCATATTTCGGATATAATCACATCATTTATAATGGTTAATAATCATGAACGTACCAAATCTATGCATGGCATTATCAATATTCAATCAAAGGAATAATAAGCATCATACTGTATCTTCCTCCGTCCCATACCGGAGGGATGTGTATACAAACATATACATATTCAAATTCATAAATCGCAATCAAATCATTCACAATGATAAACACTTCTTGGATACATAATCAGTACCATAACACGGCCCTTGGCCCATTAATTTATTCAGAATAATCACAACATCATAATCATGGCCTTAGGCCCATATACATATCCGGGATTCATATCAATAATCATATTTATAAACCGTAGCATATCTATAATCATCTCACATATAAGAGGCATCTCACATCTTGGATGCATAATATAAACAAGCATATCACCTCTATTAGACATCTCATATCTATAGGTTATACATGATGACCAAGAGAAAAATTGTCTCTATAAGCTCACTAATCATAAGTAAGAGGAAAATCATCTCTATGGGCCAAATATCTTAACTAAGAGAAAAATGCATCTCTACAGGCAAAATATCATAATTAAGAGAAAAGTGCATCTCTATGGGCCAAATATCTTAATTTAGAGGAAAATGCATCTCTACGGGCAAAATATCATAATTAAGAGAAAATGCATCTCTATGGGCAAACTAGCATGGTTAAGAGGAAAATGCATCTCTATGGGCCAAATATCATAATAAAGAAGAAAATGCATCTCTAGAGGTCAAATATCATAACAAAGAGGAAAAGGCATATCTATGGGCCACTAATCATAATCCGATAAAAATCATCATAATTTATCAATTCACCAAGAAATTCTTATAAATAAGGCTCATTAGTCTCAACTAGGTCTACTATCCGCATATAAGCCCACAAGGGCTAACACAAATCTTGGCCTAAGTGGGTCGGATGAATTCACTTCTAATTACAAATTTCCATAATTATTCATACTATACTCCAAACTAGGCTAAGGTATCTAGTTTATCCTCTAGATGTCAAGCAAGACATATAACGCCTAAGATAGTAACTTCGACTAGAAACATGGGTACTCAAGCCAACTCTACCAAACTTACAGTTTCAAAACTATCACACTAGCCCAATAAGGCTAAATGTAAAAATCATGCTTCAAATGATAAAAACACATTCCGAGAAAAGCGTTATATCATATCAATGCTACAAATTTACCCAAACTAGGGAGAAGGCAATAGGATTCAACAAGGGTAATAAGTAATTCAACCTACGAGTCCAAAACCCTATCTAATCTCCAAACTTATATGTAAATTCAATACCAAGTCATTTTATCCAATATCAATCTTAAAATTCATGTTCACACGCAATATATATCATACATCATCCATGAAGAAGAGTAGACAGAAGCCTACCTCAAGGCTAAACCGCAAAATCACACTTCAAGCACCACATGCTCATCTTAACTTTACAATCCCCAAAATATCATCACACAGTCAAAAATATAATCTACTCATTAATACGAGTCTAATGATACCCATACTGCACTATTGTGCTTCGGGTCCAAAAATGAGACCATAAACCCCAAGTGGGTCCCACATACAGAAATCGCGTTTCTGAGGTCAACCCAATGTTCATCTATCACCAAGAAAGCATAACCCTCAATTGATGGGTGCAAACAAATAAAGTTTACGGCTAAATCAAGCCCTAAGATAAATTGGGCTTTTGGGTCAAGAACAATGAAATTCACAATAAAGTGATGAAATCTTACCTTAATCCGGATGATAATCAAGATAAAAGATGTTTACCAAGCTCCCAAGACACGTACATGACTCAATTTCGAGTTATCATAGCCATTTAGAATTTTAAGTTCTCAAATGTGAAAGAAAAATCCCCTAAATCGTAACCTTGGGGTCAATTTATAGACCCCTCGGCGAAGAGACGCGGTACCCTGTGACAGCAAAATCAAAAACTTATTTTTGACCTTCTCATTCGGAACCCAAAATATAAGATCCAATAGTGAAATTTGAGTGTAAACCATAATTCAAATTCATTCGATTCATCAAAACTTCCATACAAGGTAGTTAAGGCAAACTGTGCGGCCCACATATATAGTTTTGATTTTATGACTTTTCGACTAATAGGTCAAAATGAGCTCAGGTGCATTGGGACCTGAACCAATGGTATACCTTGGCTAGAATCGATATTTTCGATATGCTGGAGTAGTCAAAATTTTCATCCAAGATCGTTTCGCTGAAGGTTTTGATCGGTGGCCATTTGGAACAAATGAAGACTTCTAAACAGAGAATTGACTCTAAAAATCAAATGAACTGCCCGATAACCAAACCCTCAGTCCCAGCAAGTCATAAATGACTTCGGGCAGCTATGGAGAAGCTTAAACGGTGAAGATAACCATAAATATGGAAAATGACCTGAAGGGTCATAACAATATCCACTACTAAAAGGACTTTGTCCTCGAAAGTCAATGAATAGAAAGAATCTCAAAGGCTAAAAGTGATGAGGTACTGGGCCCGCATGCTCGAAGAATAACTTCCCAAGTAACCTCCACAAGGAGAGAACACTTGCTAGGGATTTCGCCAGAGGTATCCCTTTTTCAACCTGCACCCTCACTTTACTTCCCAAATAACCAAACCTCAACGTCAACCGCTAAATGGCCTCCAACTGAACTGAAAGGACAGATGCACGCAAATTTGAACCATAACATGTTGATACCAACTCAAGTATATTACTCCTATTGAGTAAATAATCCAAAATTTCTAAAGAAAATTGAATCTCAAAGTCAAAACTGATATAACCAATATAGGGCCCATGAGCTATCATCTGAAAACTTATCAACTATAATTCAACCGACATCAAGAAGACCGAATAGACAACCACAGAGTAGGCTCAACCAGCCTATAAATGAAATCTAAATGAAGATAACTCTAAAATAGAAAATCTGGGAAAGCTTTACAACACCAAGATAAAACTCAATACCAAGGCTGAATCGCTCGATCTCAAATATTTAAACAAAACTAAGAATGAGTAGGCACTAATAATACGAATTTATCATACTTCCCAATCGTAATTCCAAAGTGTCAAGTCAAAACTAAACCAATACGATACACCATCTAGGAAAATAAATAGCCTTAAACACATATCATCAAGGAGAATCACTACACTATGACTTACTAGGACAAACAAATACTGAAATAGGAATTTCCTGAATCTACCCAAGAACCATATCCTCAAACAAGAAATAACAATCTCAAAGCCATGGTCAAAGTCGAGACAGCCACCAGTGTACCAACAACTCAAGCTAAAGAGTTTCGAATTTTCCAACTTTAGAAGCGATCACAGGAAAGGCCAGCTGCCTCTATCTATTATCTTCTCTAGGTAAAACTATATCACAATGACAAAAGATTATCCAATCTCTACACTAACAACATAGTAATCCATCACAAGAGAGTAAACTAACTTACCTATGAGATGAATCCATGACATGTTAACATCAACATCAAATCGCTATCGGACAAAGAAATAGCCACAAATGAAAAGTGGACCTCAAACTGGTCAATCTCATCAATGGCTATATCTAAAAGAATAAACAAGGCAACAACCTTCACATCTAAAAGGCAAGTCTAAGGATCTCAGACTCTATAATAGGCAATGTAACTACATTTCCAACTCTATGGTGATAATAGAGTCACAAAAGATTAACCTTCCTTTCGATATAACAATACATCCCTGAATCAATCTAATATAGATAACCAAGAGGGAACACAATTAACCTCACCATGCTAGGGGAAAGAAATCATCAAATTGGTCTATATCTACTCAACCCATCAAATAATAGCATAAGAAAATGAGAGTCTAACTAGATAACACTAGTCTATACAGCCACCCGACAAAAATAAATTATAAAGTAACAACATCAAGTGATAATATCAAGTAATATTAGTACTGTCATACAGTGGTAGCAATACCAACAACAATATCAAAATAAATATACTCGATAGGTGGTACCAAAATGAACATCAATATTATGTGCCCCTCAAGGGCCACAACAGGACTAATGCGCCAAGATACATGGGACTCGAACCCAAAGCACACCCATAGGGAAGAAACATCAATATAGATCTACTCCACCCACTACTAAAAGAAATAAACCTTGGATTAGTAATATAATCATGAATTCAACAATAAGGCACAAAATGACGGATATAAATTCATTAAGGCATATAATTATCAATGGGTATGAAAATCCCAATACACATTATAAGAGATAAAGAAGAGAATAAAAGTACACCAGTTGTGGCGACATCCGCAATCACATGCCTGATGGGCATAGGAAAAATAAATCTGAATAGGCCTAACTCCGACCCACCGACTGAATCATCAACTAAGTCCCCAAACGCACCATCTATAAATGACGATGCCATAACATTATGAGGCTGATCTGAATGAGTTGAATAAATGAAACTCCCACTCTTTATACTAGTAGTCGATTGCCCTATATTCATAGTAATTCTTGAAGCATCAACATGGCGAGGACACACACTGATCTTAAATGGATGGCCAACAAACATCGGGAGAATAGAGGATAATACTATCTGATCACCTATCTCATACCAGGGGCATTTTCTGAACTAGTATCCCATCATAACACAACTAAACCAAGAATCTAAAATACTTCAAAATACTACCTCTCATAATCCAGAATGGTCACCATGGCCTGAAAAACTATACAATACTCCACAAGTCTAATAGGGACTCAACCCAAATACTTTTTAGCTACCGCTGAAGATCGTCGATATCCATCTTTGACTTATTAGTTTGATATTTCTCAAAAATTTTAGAAATGCATATTGGAGTCTCATCTGCATATATTGACAATATCATATCATCCTTCAGGAATAGAATAGAGTCAAAGAATATGTTCAAGGTTCATAGGAATTGAGACACATGATAAGGATTCATGAAGTAAATTTCCTAAAATATCACTGTAGCCTCCTGAAGATAGGTTACAGACGTCTCTGCACTGATCCGTAGGACTCTACAAATACTTAGCTCTTGGACAAATACACCGAAAAAACCTAGGCTTTGATACCAATTTATCACAACCTAACTTTTCAGGTCATGATGGCGCCTACCATAACCCACCAGTAGGTAAACCAACCCGTAGTCAACAACGGCTAGTAATGGACTACTTAATAACATAAAGAAAAGAATGTGGAATATGTGAGATAAAGATCCATACAAAGACGAATACCAAAACCTGGTGGTATCAATACAAGAGCTTCAAAATATAATAAGAGTACAAAAGTGATATATCAAGGATAAATACACTGATTCAACTTGCCTCTGAATACAACTTAGAGGCTAGTCTAATACATAGGAGAGAGATAAATAATACTCCAAACATCAGAAGCTCACTCTAAGTCTCTAAATGAGGGATACTCTACCCAATGCATACATTAATGATGATAACCCATACTATGATCTGCAGGTTACAGAGGTGTAGTATGAGTACCGAACAAATGGTACTCAGTAGGCAACTGACAATTGAGCTCCAAAGATAAAGTAGATATATACAACATATAAATAAAATGGAAACTATGACCAACAGTCCATAAATCATATAATAAGTCAATGAGAATAACAAGGGACAACTATCATATTTATGTCCAAGAGTATAACATAAGAAGACTAAGGAAGAATCAAGGTGAACTATCTTATTTCAGCTACATTCAATATATTCCAATGCTATACCGTATGTCCCAGGTCAATATACTAGTAAATAGCAAAAGAAAGATATATTGTAATATACAAGGCGAAAGAACGACTATTCAATATGAAAAATGAATGAAGGGATATCCGATAGTACTATGGCTTTATATAGCTAGACATATAAATATTTTTATATATATATATATACATATATATATATATATATATAAAGGAGGTCATCTCAAACATAACCTAAATCATCATGTTCTCATTTTTCGACCTCATTATAATACTATCAGGATTTAATGCCAATATCCTCAGAATTTAAGATTCATATGGATAGACATATAATAATCATGCACAGTAATGCAATCATAAGATAGCAAAGGCCGAAGACATACCTCAATCCCAATACTGGATCCATGTCTAATCTGTCATAAGCTAGCCATAATAATGATGATAACTATGATAATAACAATATCAATACCATCATAAATAATTGGCTACTCCGGATATCTAAATACCTAGCCGAGCCTATGTGTACCTGATACGGGAATTCCTAGCTCGAGATATTTCACACGAAGCCAAGCACGTGAGTTGACACAACTCTGATACAAGAATAACAATGGAAGGCACAAAACATACTCCAAATTAGTCCACAATCTTAAGGATCCGAGGACCAATATGGAGACCACTCTCGGATTCGCTATCAACAAGAAGAATACAAGATACAATGTGTATTTTAACACCAAAAAAGAAACAACAGCAAGAGCAAGATGGAAAAAAGATGATAAAAAAGAAGACACAAGATTCGGATTTAACAATAACAACAAGAGCACCAGATTACAACACTAACAATAAACAAGATTACAGGAAGGTAAAAGGATAGATAGATCGACCACATGAAGGTATAATCTTAAGAACCCAAGAATGGACAATATTGGACCCTTAACACAACACATAATAATAAAACTATCTCATACAAAGACACAAGATCGGAATCCACCTCCCAAGCATCAAACTTTCCAAGCAAACAACAATAAAAGATAATCCACCCTATTATTGTACCCTAGTTTCGGTTTTGCCTCCAAAGAGAAGAGAGGACTTATGTTTTTCAATGTCTTAAGACCTACAATATTATAAATAAACTAAGTCTAAAAGTCCTACAATGTTCTATTTATACTAGGTTAAAAATAAAATACAAAAAGACCAAAAGGCCCCTTAGAGACTTAAGTTCCCATTAAGTGTAATATGTTGGCTGATTTTTAGTGCACTTAGTTCTCTTTTGCACTTCAATTGCACACGCCAAGTCTCAAACCCAACATGCACTCCCATAAGTCCATATCCGTGATTATTCCCATATCATCCTGTCAATCATGAGGGGAATTTTCCCAAAAATTCACGGCTTCACCTAGTTCAATCGGCCACTTTAAAATAAACCACTCAAGACAGCCCGTTAAACATTAACACAAGTCTCGGCCAACATCTTTATTTTGAATCTCGGCTTTCTCTCCATCTTGAGCCTTGTCTTCAATCTCATCCGAAACAAGTCTCAAACTATCAAACAAGAATTGTTGTAGACTCCATATCTATCATGTTCCTTTATATTATTATCCTCTACATGGTAAAGTGGAGCTTTGCTTATGGAGCTTGGAAGGGAGAGGTTTGGCTTCTAAGTCATTTTTGTTGGACTTGATCGAATGTGTCATGACCCAGCCCGAGGCCCTGGCCACGACGGGCATCCTAAACCACACAGGTCCGAGATACCCCTGCCACTCCCCAACCTACTAGTGATATTTTCCTCTCTGGGCCCAGGCCTGCACGGCTTTAAAATACGTCACTAGGGAGAAAGGCTTTCTCACTTATATACCCAGCATCCCTCTTGTGTTTTGCCGATGTGGGACTCCTCCCTAAGCTGGGGTTTTACATACACCCTCGCTTACGGACTCAGTGTCCTCGCTGAGGTTTGCCCCACTGAATGGGATTTGCCTATACTCAGGATTGATGTTTGCCCCACCTTATCAGGATTTTCCTACACTCAGTTTAAACTCTATCCCACATTGACAGGGATGACACAAGAGCGGCTCTAATACCATTCTTTTATTACTCGGCCTGAGGCCCTAGCCGCGACGGACATCCCAAACCACATAGGCTCGATATACCCCTGTCTCTACCCAACCTACTAGTGATATTATCTGCTCTTGGCCTAGGCCCATATGGATTTAAAATGCATCACTAGGGAGTAAGGCTTTCTCACTTATATACCCAGCATCCCTCCTATGTTTTGTAGATGTGGGACTCCTTTCTAAGTTGGGGTGTTACATAATAGATGCCTCACCCCGTCGTCATCGTCGCTCGCTCGGCTTTGGATTTGGATTTGTATTTTGTTAAGACCCAAGCCGAGTCCCTGGCTGCGACAGCTATCCTGAATCACACAAGCTTGAGATACCCCTGTCTCTACCCAACCCATTAGTGATATTATCCGCTCTAGGCCTAGGCCCATAACGCTTTAAAATGCATCACTAGGTAGTAACGTTTTCTCACTTATATACCCAGCATCCCTCTTGTGTTTTGTCGATGTGGGACTCCTTCCTAAGTTGGGGTGATACATAAACCCTCCCTTATGGACTCAACGTCCTCGTTGAGGTTTGCCCCACAGAATGGGATTTTCCTAGACTCAGGACTGAGGTTTGCCCCACCTTACCGGGATTTGCCTACACTCAATTTGAACTCTGGACCACATCGACAGGGATGATACAGGAGCAACTCTGATTCCATTCTATAGTGACCTGGCCCAAGGCCCTGGCCGCGATGGGCATCTCAAACCACAAAGGCCCGAGATACCCCTGCCACTCCCCAACCCACTAGTGACATTGTCCGCTCTGGGCCCAGGCCCTAACGGCTTTAAAACACGTCATTAGAGAGAAAATCTTTCTCAATTATATACCCAGCATCTCTCCTATGTTTTGCCGATGTGGGACTCTTTCCTAAGTTGGGGTGTTACAGAATGGAGGAGGGATCGACCTATGTAGGTCTCAGGGTGGAGGACATTTGGTGGCTTGGCTTATGTCTATGTCATTTTTTGGTGGTCTTGTAGCATTGATCGCTTGACGTAAAGCTTCAAAAGTAGAATCATGAGAATTCCTTTGAATCTCCACTCTATCCAACCTCTCAAGTTTTGTAGACATATCCTAGTCCAATTTGTCAAGACCCACATTCGCCTTAGCTATTTCTCGGGCAATAGCATCAAGGTGGGCCAAAATGGTATCCATTGTGGTAAAGAAGTTACCTACAAAATAGAAAGCACGTTAGTTATACAAAACATCCTTACTCTCTCTTTTATTTCGAGTCTCTCGTATACCTCACATTCAATCTCATAAGTATTGAAAGCTTGCTTGTACTCTATGAGGTGTTAATCCAACATTGAAAATGACTCCAATGATTAAGGAAAAAAAACACAAGGACGTTACAATGATTCAAAGGATTAATACATACAAAGAAAAGTTAACATGAAGAACGGTTTCAAAACTAACTTACAATCTAGTACTAGCTCGTAAGTTAGTAATGGAATCAACAAACGAAAATAAAGAGACAGCACAATGAAACTAAAAGATAAAAATTTGAGTTGAACAGTAAAACGTGATGTGGCAGTCACGTATTGATTTGGTTTTATCAAGTTGTTAATTTCAAAAGTTCAAGTCTTGGTCAATTTTCAATTTGGGACCTTTGGTGGAACTTGTTCAGTAGAGGGAAATATAAACTAGTCTTTAGAACTTATTTTTAGAAAAATTCAAGACTCAAATATTTTTTGACTTGACTTGTACTACCCTTAAAACATGGATTCTTGAATCATGGAAAGTTGTTGGAAAGTGGTTCAGATGTGATTGACTAGTTGATGAGTAATGGTAAGTCTTTCAAGACTAACAAAGCTTTACCTTTTTCCCTTCACCATTATAGATCTCAGGGTCACTTTATTTTAAAAAGCTATGAAGTTTGTGAAGAACTCCATGAACAACATCAACAATCACCAAGAACAACCGACAACAATCTCCAAGAACACCAACAATTTTCAGATGGCCAACTTCCAATTTTCACAATACAATATCTTCAACACTTGGCCAAGATAACTACATCTTCAACAAGATGGTTCTTAGGCCACCAATGAGAAAAAATACCACATAGAAAAGCCTAGAAAAACAACAAGATGAAGACCACAAGGCCAAAATAGTCTGCCACAATAATGTTTCAACAACAATTCGGCCAAGTCTTATGTTCACAACAACAACATCAATTTTTAAAGCTCAAATATAGATATAGACTAAACGTGTTAGTGAGGAACAAAACTAACACTTAGAGACAACAAATACAAGTAAAAACCTCGGCCAAGACACAACAAGAACGTACTTTTCACCCAAGAACACAACACGGACAGATTGCTATTTTTGCTGAAATTTTCAGTTTTGAACACATTTTTTTTATTTTTCCCCTAACAAGCCTAAGATTGATCTTATGAGAACAATATCAAGCCATGCTTTGATACCACATGATACAAGAATGACAACGGAAGGTACAAAACACACTTCAAATCAGTCCACAATCTTATGGATCCGAGGACCAAGATGGAGACCACTCTCGGATTCGCTATCAACAAGAAGAATACAAGATATAATATGTATTTTAACACCAAAACAGACACAACAACAAGAACAAGATGAACACAAGATGATAAAAAAGAAGACACAAGATTCAGATTTAACAATAACAATAGGAACACAAGATTACAGAACAAACAATAAACAAGATTACAAGAAGGTAAAAAGATAGATAGATAGAACACATGAAGGTATAATCTTAAAAACCAAATAATGGACAATCTTGGACCCTTAAAACTACACATAATAATAAAAATATCTCTTACAAAGACACAAGATTGGAATCCGCCTCCCAAGCATCAATGTTTCCAAGCAAACAACAACAAAAGAGAATCCACCCTATTGTTGTATCCTAGTTTTGGTTTTGCCTCCAAAGAGAAGAGAGGACTTGTGTTTTCCAATGTCTTAAGACTTACAACATCATCAATAAACTAAATTTAAAAGCCCTGCAATGTTATATTTATACTAGGTTACAAATTAAATGCAAAAAGACCAAAAGGCCCCTTAGAGACTTAGGTGCTCATCAAGTGTAATATGTTGGCTGATTTTTAGTGCACTTAGTTCCATTTTACACTTCAATTGCACACACCATGTCTCGGACCCAACATGCACTCCCATAAGCCCATATTCATAATTATTCCCGTATCAGATTCCAATCCTTGTTCACATTCTTGGCCATGTGTGAGGCCATTGTGAGCCCATCTAAGGGTCTATATTTAATAAAATGTGAAAAGGCCCACTAAGACACCCAAAACCCACCCACTTAAATGCCAAGGTATTTTGGTCTTTGTCCCTTCCTTCTAAGTGACTATATAAGCCATGTAATAGGGCTAGTCTTGCTTTAGTTCATTCCAATTATTCAAGAAACAAATTTTTTAAAAATTTTTGACTTCTCCTTCTCATTTGGAGAGGCCAAAATCGAATTCTCACTAGTAGAGTGATACTAGTGTTGTATCTTGTCTAGAAACTTGGTTCTTGGGGTTCTTTGAGTTCCTCTTAGCTCAAGTAAGAATTTGGTATTGATATTTATTAGTCTTAGGGTCCTTTCTCTTGTTAGGGTTCTTAGATTATTGAATAATGTGTGTCAAGTTTCTATCTCTTTCTTTGTAAATCTTGTTAACATTGTGTTGTTGAATATAAAAGTCTAGTGAAGCCGTGTGGGGCTCTTTCGATTCACTAGATTTATTGTCTTTTTTGTTCTTGTTGTTAAACACAATTTTATAGCTCAAACAAGTGTTGCAAACCTAGTGAAGCCGTGTGTGGCCATTTTCAATTCACTAGCACTTTGTTGTTCAGGTTGTTGTTATTGTGTTTGTTGGAATCTCTTGATACAAACTTAGTATTGTATCATTAGGTATCAAATACATCTTTTGATTTTTATTACAATACCAATCATGGCCTTTCTTGCTAAGAAAAAAAAAGCTGAAAACTGAAAAAAATTTCCAGAAAAGTGTAAATCTGTCCATTTTGTGTTCTTGGCTGAAAATTGGGTTGCTGTTATCTTGGCAAAGATTTGTTTGCTGTGTGTCTATAACTTGTAGTATTTTTTTTGTTTATAGTGTTGCTAGTGTTGGTTTCTCTCTCATCAACACTAAAAAGTGTCCAAATCTAAGATTGAACTTGAACTTGTTGAAGTTGTAGATGTGAACAGGGTGTGGCAGAGTTGGATGTTGTTGTTACCTAAACCTTGGCTGATTTGATGGTCTTGTTGTAGTGGATTTGGAAACTGAAATTTTTGTTGTTCTTGGATTTGTTGTTGTGTTCTTAAGGTTCTTCACCCTTTCATCATCTTGTTAATCCTAAAAGTGCAAACTAGATCTAAAAAGGTGAAAGACAAGCTTGTAATAGTTGTTAGTGAAAGACTTGTCCCTATCACTTCTAAGACTTTTCATCTACTTTTCCTTGATTTAAAGACCTTGTTTCAAGGAGAAATTTCAAAGAAATCAAGTTTTGCTTTTGAAATTTGAACAAAAAGGCTCCAAGACCACTTTTCCCTCTATTAACCAAATCCACCAATTCCAAATTGTATATTGATAAAGACTTGAAATTGGGAAATAAAATTTTGATAAAACTCGAGGCCAATAGTGGACTGTCACGTCACCAAAGTACTGTTCACGCAATATTTTTGAGTTCAAATTTTAGATTTCTTATTTTCATTTTATTGTTTCCTAGTTTCATTTGTTTGTTTGACACTAATTGAAAACACATAATACCCTACTAGCTTGTAAGTTAGTTTTGTGTATGTTCTTCATGTTAAAGTTGTTTGTTTGTGTGCTTTTGTCGTTTGAATACGTTGTAACTCTTGTCTCTAGTATGATAAGAATTCTTTGAGTTCCAAGCAAGAATCTATTCCGGGCAAGAGCATACTTATACCTTACGGATTCCCAGGTTCTAATCCCATCTACAACACTTGTGGAACTTGAGTGTGTTGAACCAATAGAGTGTGATTGAGCAGTGGGATTTTAAAATAACTTGTTTGTTGCTTGTGTAGGTGATACCTTAATAATGTAGGGAACCACGTCTCAAACCATGGATTCTAATGAAATGGAGAATATGAGTGTCACTCTTGAGGCTATGACCTGAGCTCTTGAAAGGTTGAGTACGGAAGTGGGAGCCATAAGGGGAGAATTGATGACTATTAGTGGGAGCTTAGAACAAGTAGAGAGTTAAAGGAACTCTCGTCCTTTTACTCCTCGACATGTTTCATCAAGTGGACATGATAGAAATTCCTCCACCATCGTTACTCCCTAGACATTACAACAATTGCCAAATCCTTCACTAGCTCTACTAAATGCCGCAAGCGAAACCACTTATAATACTCTGAACTGAGACTCCAATAGACCAACACATTCCCAAACGCCTCAAGTTCCGTAAGAGGTACTCGGACGTCAAATGCCTCCACAAAATTCGAACCCCCATTCCAAGCTCTACTAAACCAAAGACCACCAACTCCACAAAGTCCAATTTCTCCGAATCAAGTTCCAAATGTTCAAAACCATGCCATACACCTTGAGGAATATGGTAGTGAGGATTACGAAGGGTATGGAGCCTTTGAGGATGCCTACATAAGGGAGGAAGAGATGAGAGAGGGTCGTGTGGATCCAAGGAGATACCAAGGGTATGGAGAAAGGGGAAACCGATAAAAAGAGAGAGATGTAGGCATCAATACCATCAAATTGAGACTACGTATATTTAAGGATGAAAGTGACCCCGAGGTGTATCTTTCTTGGGAGTCGGCGTGTGATAAAATGTTTCAAATGAATGATATCATTGAGGATGAGAAGAGTTGGTATGCCATAACTCATATTGAAGGCTATGCTAACACTTGGTGGGAATACATCAAGAAGTTCAGCAATGAGTTGGTAGAGGGAAAACCACCACCGTGGTTTCAGTTGAGGTACCTAATGAGGCAATGTTATCTTCTCGAAAGTTATTGTCATAAGTTGCTTGCTAGGTTGTACAATTTGTAACAAGGGAATCAAAGTGTTATGGCATACTATGATGAGTTTCAACAACTCATGTTGAAGTTTTATCATAGGGGAGAATAAATTGGACATGACATTATTTGGTTCAAGTGTGGGTTGGACAAAGAGATCTCCACCCATTTAACGCTTCACAAGTTTGATACCGCTGAAGGGATTTTCCAAGCTAAGTGTTATGGCATACTATGATGAGTTTCAAAAACTCATTTTGAAGCTTTATCATAGGGGAGAATAAATTGGACATGATATTATTCGGTTCAAGTGTGGGTTGAACAAAGAG
The DNA here is from genome assembly GCF_002878395.1 of Capsicum annuum. Classification (NCBI taxonomy): domain Eukaryota; kingdom Viridiplantae; phylum Streptophyta; class Magnoliopsida; order Solanales; family Solanaceae; genus Capsicum; species Capsicum annuum. The sequence continues at coordinate 197,773 of NW_025849093.1, forward strand.
ATCTCCACCCATTTGACGCTTCACAAGTTTGATACCGTTGAAGGGATTTTCCAAGCTGCTTTTAAGATTGAAAAGGAGCTTAAAGAGAGGTCATCATTCAAGGCAAAGGTACCACCTACCTTGGGTTGGCCGAGGAGCAAAGATATGGTTCAACCATCATTGAGTTGGCCCGAAAACAAGGACCAACCCACCATTACAAGGCTGCTTGAGACTAAACCAGTCCACAAATTTTCTCCCTGGCAAGAAGCTCACAAGTATCCTAATCCTAAAGGGTTCCAACGTTTCAAGTGCCAAGGTTGGGGACATAAAGCCAATGAATGTCTAAACTTGCGTAATGTGATCCTAAGGGAAGTGAGATTGTATTACCTTGGTGAGGAAGTGGGTCTTAAAAAAGAAGAGATTGAGGATGAGCCTCAAGATGGATAGGAACCCAAAAATAATATACATGATGATGATGATGATTGTGAGGATGCTTATCTGCAAGAGGGAGAGTGTGTGGTTCCAAACGTTGTAGTGAGGCATTCCATGATTAGTAAGGAAATAGATGATCCTAGCCAATGGAATAATCTATTCCATACTAAATATCTTATGAAGGAAAGTGTGTGCACTATGGTGATAGATAGTGGAATTTGTGCAAATTTGGTTAGTGTTGCAATGGTTAACTTCTTGAAATTGCCGACTACACCTCACACTAGTCCTTACAAGTTACAATGTTTGAATGAACGCAACGAGTTAAAGGTCACAAGGAAATGTGTGATACCTTTTAAGGTAGCCAACTACCATGACGAGCTGCTTTGTGATGTGATACCAATGCAAGATTGTCACTTGTTGTTAAAAAGGCCTTGGCAATACGATAGGTCGACCAAACATGATTGAAGGTCCAATCAGTATACACTTGAGAAGGATGGCTGCCAGGTCGCTTTTCATCTATTATTGCCTTCCCAAGTGAATGAATTACACCAAAAGATAAGTGAATTGAGGGAAAATGGAAAGAAGGTTGAGAGTGAGGGGAAAAGAGGGGAACCCAAGAGTGAGGGAGTAGGGGAAACTGAGGGGCTCCTAATTTCTAAGGGCAAGGAAGTGTGGTGACGATGGATCGGAGGAAATTATTATTTTTGGATCATGACGAGGACACTCCGATGCTCCTCTTGGTTCATTATTTTAATACAAACTCCACCAACATTTCCATTTCTCCTCCTATTTCTCATATGTTGTAGTATTACGATGATGTCTTCAAAAAGGAATTACCGTAAGGATTTCCCCTACTTCGAGGAATTTAACAACAAATAGATATTGTGCCGGGTTCACAATTGCCCAACAAACCATCTTATAGGAGGAACCCGATGGATACCAAGGAATTGCAATGCCAAGTTGAGGAACTCCTCCACAAAGGGTATATCAAGGAGAGTATGATCCCTTGTGCAGTCCCGGTGCTACTAGTTCTCAAGAAAAAAGGGACTTAGAATATCTGTGTTGACTGCCGAGCCATCAACAAGATAACAGTAAAATATCATCACCCTTTTCCTAGGTTAGATGATATTCTTTATGAATTAACTTGTTCGTGTTTATTTTCTAAAATTAATTTGAGGAGTGCCTATCACCAAATTCTTATACAACCGGGTGATGAATAGAAAACCATCTTCAAACCCAAATTCAGTCTCTATGAATGGATGGTTATGCCATTCGACCTAACAAAAGCTACATGTACTTTCATGATGCTAATGAATCATGTGATGAAGCCATTTATCAGAAAGAAAGTTGTTGTTTCCTTTCATGATGTGTTGGTGTATATTAAGACCTTAGATGAGCATGTAAAGCATTTACAATGTGTGTTTGATCTCCTTCGAAAGGAGAAGTTATATGCTAATCTAGAAAAGTGTTCTTTTGGTGTCCAGGAGGTTGTATTTCTTGGATTTGTAGTGATCTTAAGATGGGTCGAAGTGGATGACTCTAAGATTGACGCCATTAAAAATTGACCAACTCCCAAAACCATAGGTGAAGTGAGAAGCTTCCACGGGCTGGCTAGTTTTCATAGACATTTTGTCAAAGGATTTAGCACAATTGCTGCCCCCTTGACCAAAGTTATTAAAAAAGATCAGCCTTTCAAGTGGTGAGATGAACAAGCAAAGGCCTACGAGGAATTGAAAGCTATGCTCATCTCGGCCCCTTTGCTACAATTGCCAAATTTTGACAAGACTTTTGAGGTCAAATGTGATGTTAGCAAAGTCAGCATAGGTGTTGTTTTAATGCAAGAATTGAAGCCTATTGCCTACTTTAGTGAAAATCTCAAAGTAATAACTCTAAACTACTCTACGTACGATTTAGAGTTGTATTCCTTAATAAGAGCCTTGGCCACTTTGCAACATTATTTGAGGCCTAAATAATTCGTGATCTGAATGGATGCTGAATCCTTAAAGTATCTACGAACAAGCTTAACTGGCGGATGCCAAATGGATTGAATTTCGTAAAAATTTCCCTTATGTTATTCAATATAAGAAGGGTAAAGACAATGTGGTTGCCGATTCTTTATCCCAAAAAGATTTGCCTGTGTCTACTTTGTCGTCTAAGATTATGGGGTTTGAAAGCATTAAGTCTTTATATCTTGAGGACCCTCACTTCGCTCCTATCTATAGGGAAAGTGAAGAGTTGGATAGGTATAGGTGGGTTACTGATAGAGTTCCCATCTCTATACAAAATTTGATGGATACTTATTTGAAAGTAGACGATTGTGTGTTCCCTCAAGTTCATGGAGAGAATTATTTGTGAGGCAAGCACACAATGGTTGTCTAATGGTCCATTTTAGGGTGGAGAAGACCCTCAGAATTATGGAAGAACAATTTTATTGGCCTAGAATGCATAAGGATGTGGCCCAGATTTGCGGCCAATGTGTTGAGTACAAAGGAGCCAAGTCATGGATCCAACCCCTTGTGTTGTACACCCCATTGTCCACCCCTTTATGTCTTTGGCTTGACATATCAATGGACTTTGTGTTGGGATTACCGAGGACTATAAGGGGGCGGGATAGTATTTTTGTCGGGGTGGATGAGTTTTCCAAGATGGCTCACTTTATTCCTTGTTCTAAATGTGATGGTGCACCTATTATAGCCTTTTTGTTTATTGATAATGTTGTTAAACTTTATGGTGTTCTGAGGACCATAGTGAGTGATACGGATTCTAAATTTCTAAGCATCTTTTGGAAGTCCATCTGGGGTAGACTCGGTACTAAGTTGTTGTTTTTGACTTCATGCCACCCACAAACTAATGACCTAACAGAAGTAGTAAATAGGACCTTAGGGTCTATGTTATGGTCCATAGTTACAGAAAAAATGACTTCTTGGGAGGAGCACTTACCATTGATTGAGTTTGCTTATAATCTTGTTATACACTAGAGCATGGGGATGACACCCTTTGAGTGTGTATACGGCATCAACCCCCTCACCTCTTTGGATTTAACCCCTCTGCCAAGTGATCTTGTGATATGCTTAGATGGAAGGAAATGGGCTGAGGCCATGAAGAAGCTATATAAAAAGGTGAGGTAGTGATTAGAGAAGAAAAACCAAGAAGTTGTGAGGCGAGCCAACAATGGAAGAAGAAATTTCATTGTTGAACTTGGAGATTGGGTGTGGGTGCACCTAAAAAGGGATAGATTCCCATCTCAAAGGAATTCTAAGTTGATGCCATGGGGTGATGGCCCGTTCCAAGTATTAGAAAGGATCAACGACAATTCCTACAAGATTGATCTACCCTCGGAATATCAAGTGCACAAAACTTTCAACGTGCCTGATCTCTCTCGAGTGGAAACGGTGGAGGATGGCAATGATCCGAATTTGAGGACAAATTCCCTTCAAGGTGGAGAGGATGATATGGGAATTCCTAGCTTGAGACCTTTCACACAAAGCCTAGTATGTGAGTTGCAATGACTCCAATCCTTGTTCACATTCTTGGCCATGTGTGAGGCCCTTGTGAGCCCATCTAAGGGTCTATATTTATTAAAATATGAAGAGGCCCACCAAGACACCCTAAACCCAGCAACTTAAATGCCAAGGGTATTTTTATCTTTGTCCCTCCCTTCTAAGTGACTATATAAGCCATGTAATAGGGCTAGTCTTGCTTTAGTTAGTTCCTATTATTCAAGAAACAAAAGATTTGTAAATTTTTGACTTCTCTCTCTCATTTGGAGAGGCCAAACACGAATTCTTACTAGTAGAGTGATACTACTGTTGTATCTTGGCAAGAAACTAGGTTTTTGGGGTTCTTTTAGTTCCTCTTGGTCCATGTAACAACTTGGTATTGATATTTATTAGTCTTATGGTCCTTTCTGTTGTTAGGGTTCTTAGATTAATGAATATTATGTGTCATGTTTCTATCTCTTTGTTTGTAAATTTTGTTAACATTGTGTTGTTGAGTATAAAAGTCTAGTGAAGCCGTGTGGGGATCTTTCGATTCACTAGAAATATTTTCTTTATTGTTCTTGTTGTTAAACTCACTTTTCTACCTCGAACAAGTGTTGCAAGCCTAGTGAAGCCGTGTGTGGCCATTTTCGATTCACTAACACTTTGTTGTTCATGTTTTTGTTCTTGTGTTGTTTGGAATCTCTTGATATAGACTTAGTATTGTATCAGTACCCCCACTGCCCCAGAATCGTAATGTTCAATCAAGAAATAATAACAGAAGTTATATTCTTCACCCATATCTATGCAACCGTCCTATACCGGTTGATAGACATAGGTGCATACTGGTGATAGGCAATGCGCATGCAGGAATGAATTCAAAATATACCATCAATATCACAATGCATCATAAATGTCCTCATCAGGACCATCATCATCGTCATCAACCTCCGTCCTTACCGGGTATCAATATCATCTCAATAGTATCCTCCAGACTCGAACCGAGTATCAATATTATCATAATATCCTCCGGCCTTACTGGGTATCAATATCATCTTAATAGTATCCTCTGGACTCTAACCGGGTATCAATACCATCATAATATCCTTCGGCCTTGCCGGGTATCAATATCATCTAAATAGTATCCTGCGGACTCGAACCGCGTATCAATATCATCATAATATCCTCCTGCCTTACTGGGTATCAATATCATCTCAATAGCATCCTCTGAACTCGAACCGGGTATCAATATCATATCAATAGTATTCTCTGGACTTGATGAGTATCAATGCATCACCATAACTCTCGACACATAAATATAGGCATATAATAGGTGCACAGATGCAAGACGATATACTCATAACCGTAAAGATATCTATCTTATCAATACATGCCAATTACTCGTTATTAGCTATGCAATATTTATTATTATTAAACGGATTGTTTTCTAGTCATCGCATAACCTCTAGTTATTAACCTAAACATTATCCTTCACATAAGCCTTATTCACATCATAAATACTAACCACTATTCATTTAATAGTCAACATCTAACATCTAGTCTTGGTTCATCATTAGAAAAAAACTATCATTTATCGACCATTCATTATTATCAACTATTCATCCTAATTTTGTTAATCATTACTAGACAACGCATTACAACTTATTGCCTAACCATCTTATACAACTTATTATCAACTATCATTAGCTATCATGTTCCAACTAAGCAAGATTCATTAACTAAGACATTAACATCCTAGCCATCAAGTGCAATAGTTAGCTAATAGACAACTAGTTACCACATAGTTTAACTGTCTAACAAAAAGAAAAACCATAAAATCATATTTTGGCTATAATCACATCATTTATAATGGTAAATAATCATGAATGTACCAAACCTATGCATGCCAACCAGAATTCAATCAATGGAATAATAAGCATCATACCGCATCCTCTTCCGTCCCATACCGGAGAGATGTGTATACAAACATACACATTAATATTCATAAATCACAATCACATCATTCATAATGATAAACACTTCTTTGATATTTAATCAGTACCATATCATGGCCCTTGGCCCATTAATTTATTCGAAATAATCACAACATCATAATCATGGCCTTAGGCCCACATACATATATGGGACTGTTATCAATAATCATATTTATAAACCGTAGCATATCTATAATCATCTCACATCTTGGATTCATAAGTAAACAAGCATATTACCTCTATAAGCTAAATAATCATAACTAAGAGGAAAATCATCTCTATGGGCCAAATATTATAACTAAGAGAAAAATGCATATCTATGGGCAAAATATCATAATTAAGAGAAAAATGCATCTCTATGGGCCGAATATCAAAATTCTGAGGAAAATGCATCTCTATGCGTAAAATTTCACAATTAAGAGGAAAATTCATCTCTATGGGCAAAATATCATAATTAAGAGGAAAATGCATCTCTATGGGCCAAATATATTAATAAAGAGGAAAATGTAACTCTAGGGGTGAAATATCATAATAAAGAGGAAAATGCATATCTATGGGTCACTAATCATAATCCAAGAAAAGTCATCACAATTTATCAATTCACCAAGTAATTCTCATAAATAAGGCTCATTAGTATCAACTATGTCTAGTATCCACAACTAAGCCCACATGGGCTAACACAAATCTTGGCCTAAGTGCGCCGAATGTTCCGATTTCTAATCCATAATTTCCATAAATAAGCATACTATTCTTCAAACTTGGATAAGGTATCTTGTTCATCCTCTAGATGTCAAGGAAGACATATTAACACCTAAGATAGTAACTTTGACTTGAAACAAGGGTTCTCAAGTCAACTCTACCAAACTTATGGTTCCAAAACTATCACACTAGCCCAATAAGGCTAAATATTCAAATCTTTCTTCAAAGGCTAAAACCATATTCCAAGCATAGCATTATATCATATCCATGCTACAAATTGACCCAAACTAGGGAGAAGGCAATAGGATTCTACAAGGCTATTAAGTAATTCAACCTACGGGTCTAAAACCCTAACTAATCACCAAAATTATATGTATATTAAATACTAAATCATTCTATCCAATATCAATCTTATCATTCACATTCACACGCAACACATGTCATACATGATCCATGAAGAAGAGTAGACAGAAGCCTACCTCAAGGATAAACCGCAAAATCATACTTCAAGCACCACATGCTCATCTTCACTTCACAATCCCCAAAATTTCATCACACTATCAGAAATATAAAAAACTTATCAATACGAGTCTAACGATACCCATATTTCACTATTATTCTTCGGGTTCAAAAATGACACCAAAAACCCCAAGTGGGTCCCACATACGAAAATCGTATTCCTGAGGTAAACCCAATGCTCATCTATCACCAAGGAAGCATAACCCTCAATTGATGGGTGCAAACAAATGATGTTTGGGGATAAATCAATTCCTAAGCTAAATTGGGGTTTTGGGTCAAGAACAATGAAATTCACCAATAAAATGATGAAATCTTACCTTAATCCGGATGATAATCATGATAAAAGATGTTTACCAAGACCCCTATACACCCACAAGACTCAATTTCGAGTTATCATAAACATTTTGGGTTTTAGGTTCTCAAATGTGAAAGAAATATCCCCAAAATTGCGACCTTGGTGTCTATTTGTAGACCTCCTCGGCGAATAGACGCGGTACCCTGTGACTGCAAAGTCAAAAGTTTACTTTTGACCATCAAAACTTATTTAGAACCCAAAATATATGATCCAATAGTTAAATTTGAGTGTAAACCACAATTAAAATCCATTCGAATCATAAAAACTTACATAAATGGTCGTTTAGGCAAAAGTTGGAGCCCACATATATAGTTTTGATTTTATGACTTCCCGACTAATAGGTCGAAATGAGCTCGGTGCATTAGGACCTGAACCAAAGGTCTACCTAGAATAGAATCGATATTTTTGAATTGCTGGCGCAGTTAAAATTTTCATTCGAGGTCGTTTCGGTGGCCATTTGAACTAAAAATACTTCTAAATAGGGAATTAACTCTAAAAACCAAACGAACTGCCCGGTAACTGAACCCTTTATCCCAGCAAGTCATAAATGACTTAGGGAAGCTATGGAGAAGCTCAAACGGTGAATATAAGCATAAATATGGAAAATAACCTCAAGGGTCATTACAAGAAGACCATTTATAATCTCAGACCTTGTTTAAGAGGAAACACAGGAAAGAAAGTAAGGAACTTCTAGCGAATCAGGCAAATGAAATTTACTTGAGAGGTGAAAAACTAAATGGGATTCAAATGTGGAAGTGCATCCAAATATGAAAATCATTCAGTCGTTCTTGAAAAAGAAAAAAATCAAGAGGACTGGAGTTGGACACATCTAGGGACTGTAACTAGCGAGCGTGACCTTAATTTTTGAAGCATAGAGGACTAGTAAGATTTTCAGTCAAAAATGAAACCTAAACAACCAAATTTATAACAAAAAATAAGTGTCACAACCCGAACCAGGTCCCTGGCCATGACGGACATCCCGAACCATGAAGGCCCGAGAGCCCTTCTAACTTGTAATCATATACAACGTTCATATATAAATAGAAAATATGGAAATAAAATATTCTATGGAAATAGGGTCATAATCTATATTTCGTTTAACAATGAGGAATAAAATCTAATATCAACTAAACATTGTCTGAAAACCGTCTGCAAACTCTCTACTACATGGTCAAATAACAATTGTCTGAAAACTGGGACAAGGCCCCCAGTAGACCAAGAACATAATAAATAATAACTATCTGAAAGAAACTAGGCCTTCTGAAATATATAACGCTTACCAACTGGTACTCTACACTCCCGTCTGATGAAATCTACTGCTTATTAGGACCCCTCGATTGTGCCTCCAAACCTGGAGGTAGGGGGGTCAATATAGATATACTGCTACACAAAGCAATACAAAATAAAGCTTTTATATAAATAAAGTAGTTGAGATCTATTCATAAACATAATGAAAGATATAATTTTCAAAACACATGGGCATTCTTGAAAAAAAACATAAAAACATTTCTGTCTCTGAGTTAGGTGGCACTCCCCTACAAGTATGATTTTCGACAGGTTATATAGAATCCGTTGTTGACTCGGTGGGGAAGCCCCCAACCCAAGTGTGCCGCAAGGGTTGGAGTGTCTGAGTCTAATACGTTACAGGAATCTAGGCCAGCGTATAATAATATATCCAGATTGGCAAATCACGGTTTTAGGCAATGAGTTGTCTGGACTCATGCCTTCTTTGGGGAACCACCTAAGCTCTCTTTATGCCCAACTTTATCCTGTTCTGAATCAAGCATTATTCAAGTTTCAACATCTGAAAAATCTGACTTCAAATATGCATTCTATTCTGTTCGGAATTACCATGGCATTATCTGAATTGGTTTCGTCACACCAAGACTTGCAAGTCCTATTTTCGAGCCATAATGCATCATGCATGATTCTTTCATTAAAACGTAGTTCAGACCACCCAAACATGCAATTTAACAAAGGGATTTCATATTCTGAAAACATAAGTCAAAGCTATTCAAAATTCCCATCCTTTCAATAAACAAGTGGTGGTCATGTAATCTTTATCAAACCATGTAACTCTTCTCATTATATGATTATGTTCAACATTTATCAACATAAAAAATCTGTCAAGACCCGAACCAGGGCCCTGGCCATGACGGACATCGCAAACCATGAAGGCCTGAGAGCCCTTCTAACTTGTAATCATATAAATCATTCATATATAAATAGGAAATACGGATATATATAATTTTTCAATCAATTTGGGGAAGGTCTAAAGACCAAAACAATACCGTCAAAACATCTAAAACATGATTATATTGTCAAATCAAAAGCCCTTTTCTTAAAACATGATTTCTATAACCATGAGATTTTAGGAAAACCCCGGGTACCTTAATCACGGAAGATAATAGGTAATTCTCGAAGCTCACGGATTGGGAATTCTAAATCTTGAAGAATTATGGAAACCCACGGTTAAATGTTGAGTTACTTGGGTTTTTAGTTTGAAACCCATATGAATGTTCTTGAAGAAAATTGAGATAAAACCATATATTTTTGGTGAAATAAGGCTCAATCTCGTGTTATAGACTATTTATATGGTAGGAAAAATGACCAAACTACCCCAAAATGCTCGGGCATTGAATTTGGAAAACTGGGCACGCACCGAATTTGTAAGGCAATGCCTGGCAATAGTGGTGGAGTTTCCCTGGGGATGCCTGGCAATAACGATGGAGTTTCCCGGGAGACGCCTGGCAATATCAGTGCTCTAACCTGGGTGACGCGGGCTTATCGCCTTGAGCTACTATTTTGGAAACCCAAATATTCCCTTACGCTATCCCAAAAATTCTGAAACTTACTCGGGATGTACTACGACCTTGCCCCATCACAACACAACTAGAAAATCCAAAAATGAAGGTCGGGAAGGTCATCAAATAAATCTCTGAAGTTCGGAGGCTTAAAATTAGAGTAAGTCTCTTTGATACTTAGAAAAATTTTCAAGTTTTCAACTCTATAATCATGCAACTAGGTGATAACATATGGAGAATTTCTTGTAGGGGTGTTACAACGATGGTTTGATTTAAAGTTTGAAAATACGAGGTGTTACATTATCTCCCCCTTGGGATCATTCGTCCCCAAATGATGGGTAGGAACTTGTTGACGCTTAAAGGTATGGAATAATCAGGACTTAATGTGTCCTCTAAGAAAGATATATACTATCTGAAATATTTAAACTTCTTTCATGAAAACTGAATTGTAAGCTGACTTGACTTTACTTGTTTTAAGAAGCTGATTCATGCTGAGAGTTTAGGATTCTCTTAGAGTATTCATGATCCAATTGTACATATTGATTTGAGAAGTGATAACTTATGAAAGTACGAATCATGAGACAACTAGACTTATGTTGCACAAGGGTATTACACTGTCTGAGCTAAAATACTTAGAAATTTTTTAGATTATGCGCGGAACTTTTATGCACCGAGCCATGACCAAATAGCTGAATCTGAAACATGATGCTTGGAATGAACTGAATTCACAATTTACATGGATGGAATAGATTATATCCTGGGATGGCCATACACATAAGACTTTGGATAGTATGACTGCGCAAAAAGGTGGAAAACCATAGTAACTGATTAGCCTAACTACCAAATTGAATTCTTGGCTATATAGACTGAATTACACTAGACGTTTATACGTAACTAGAGTATTTCTTCAACACCCTTCCTAAAGAAGATCTAGTAGCCTTAGAAAGTAAGGGATCACGGGCATGAGGTACACAAGACATACAACTAAGGAATCACAACAATGTCATTACTCTTTAACCCGGAATATAGACGTATAACTCATAAACTAGGATAGAATTACCACGCCTTAAGCAAATCCACTTCTTACTTTCGGGGTAGCCACACTTCTAAAATACTCTCTTAGCTATACTTTTCCCCTTAAATATTATGCTCATTGATTCCACTTATTTTCCTAACATGGACGATAGTATGTCCATCTACTAATGTCTAAACTGAGCTAAATCCCCTCACTATCTTCAAGCCTAACTCAAACCACAAGACACACCATATAATACTGTAGTACTAGTCTTAATCATAAATTTAGTATACCCTGCGTTTCACAATTCCTCATCTCATGCATAATTCTTATTGCCACCCCCGCAATCACCTTCAACTTCATATTAGACATTCACAAACACTCAAAGCATCCATCCGTATATATACAAACATGACATTCAAGCCTATATTCTTATCCACATATGTATTTCTAAACACAACTAGTAAAGCACCTTCCTTATATTCTCTAATACTTCTATACATAACAACTTCCCTTCACTATTCAGATGATATACCTAAAATATTTTCAACTAACCAAGCCATACACGAAACTTCACCTCAAAGTTCTTTCAAACTTATGGACCTGGACTCAATCTTACTCCACAATTACTGCCTTAGCTCAAATAAACACACAACCTTATTGCATCAATAAGAAATGTTTACTCTCTACCTTCTAGAAAATTGTTCATCATCACTATCTCAACCTAAGAAAAGGTCAATGAAAATTTGGAAAATCGGGATGCGGAACATGAGGGAGTACTAAGCATAACTTGACACCCCTTTGAGGAGTGAGGAATAGAGCACTCACGGCATGGAATCATTAAAGCGATCTAATCTGAGGATGTACCTAATATAAAATCTGAAAAAAAAATTCACTGATGGTTAAGAGTATCATAGGAGTACAAGAGTCATGGACTGCATGACCTGAATTTTGGAATTCATAACTTAAAGAAAGTGATTCTGACTGTTGCACCAACTGGGAACTCATCATACTAGGAGCTAGGAAAGTACAGGATTGCCTAACATATTCATAAGTACAAAATATGATCGTGGAGCTAAAACATAAAGCATGAGTATGTATTGGAATAACTGAAGCAAACTGCTGAAATAAGAATAGATTGAGCATCACACTTATCACGGCTATTCCACCACTTACAGGCACAACAATTAGAATTTGAACGCTTGTCTTGGTTACTATCCCCTCCCCCTTAGATTCAAGCCATCACTCTTATTCCGTGAACTACTATATACACACTGGTATAAACAGAAATCACTCTACTCTAAAGTCTGGGATATAGAATACACATAAAACAAAACTTACTCTAAAAGACTGTATCTTCATGTATAACACCCAATACTAATATCTCTGTCTAAGATTCAACCCTTAGGCTTCTATAGCCCGAAAAGTCATCATATAACAACTTAAACATTCACTAACTTAGATTCTAACACTAAACATGGATATCATCGACCTCCAACACATCATACTTCTTCCGTCATAGTCTACCGGTATCGCATCTCAAAACTTATATCTCTCCTCTAAACCATGAGAATAAAAATCATACTTAAAAGGGCTCAACATCCTTAATCATAACTCCATAACTTAGCTATCACAAATATCACATATTATTTAACTAGTCTTTCTCCACCTAGCAATGCAACGGTACTACTAATCAATACAGCATGCAATGATCCTAAAAAAATAATACAGCTCCATAGCACCTTGGGCGTACTTCTACATCATACTTACAACACCAGATTTGATTTTGAGTCAAATAAACTTAAGCTCTTTTATACATTGTTCATTCCCACTAGGTCATTTTCACACAACTAACATCTACCACATTATTCATTAAACCCACCTTGATCACCATCTACAATTCCAACTTAGTGTCTAGTTCAAGCTACGAAGAAGCACAACTTCACACAATATTCTTACATGCCAAACATCTGAAAACATTAATCCACCAAAAATTCATAACAGTAAGGATCAATCACAATCCTATGATCTATCTTATTTAAAATCCATCAACACATCCTCCTTCTATACAACATTACTATCTTCCCTTTATACAACTAAAATTAGGGCAAAGCTCTATAAGTCTCAATTAAATGCCCTTTTACAATTTCTGGGGCATCTAATTCAACAACACTCTTCCACCAGGTACCTTCATCAATAAACTATACCTTCATTTCTCACAACAAACACTGTCAACAACACTTTTCATACTTCAAGCAAACAATAATTTACCTTAACTAATAACTCGTTCTCTACCTCCTACTAGAATAACACACAGGGACGTATCACTCTATTGCTAACTCACCCTTATGCATTAAGATTCGGCTATACATTAATTGAATAAATTGCCCTTACCACTTTTCTTGCTCTTACGCCTCTAAACCCCTAGTTCCAACCAACACAAGAACAACAAGATAAACAACAAGTTGATAGTGAATTGAAATAGGCCTCATACGACTTTACTAGACTTTTATTTTTTGTTTTGAATAAGAAAAGGAGATGAATGACAACGCAACTATACTAGTGAATTGAAAGAGCCCCACACAGTTTCATTGGACTTTGATTTTTTTTCAAAAAAAAAACACCATGATAACAAGATTGCATATTATAAGAGAGAGAAAAAATAGACACACGATGTTCAATGATCTAAGAATACACATCTTACTCTATATTAATAAAATTTTGAGTCAAACACCTCCCCCACAGACTAACATACAATCCATACATGCTACTACCTACCATATTAGTGTTCCACTATAGAGAGGTTAATCATCCTCAAACATCAGTTATTCAATTAAAATATTTATTTATATAAAAGTCACCCTCACTATGACTTCTGACTCTGTGACTTTATATCACCAGCTTCTTTGTCTAATCTCACTACCAATTGGTCATGACACTGACACTTTAACTTATACTACTATTCCAGTGAAAATGCGGTTCCAATATTCTTGTACACATTATTTCCTCCAAAGTATGACATCTACAACATAAATTTTTTAAAAGGACCTAATACTCTTAATACTGTAGGCTGAAAAGTATGATATTATTAAGATCAAGGTTCACACAAGAACCAATATACTCTGAAGCACTAAAGGACTCTTCCCAAGTCCCTCTAAAACTCTTATATGATTTAATCATAATGAACCATACCATTTAGACTCTAAACTTTTGTACATAAATCAGCCCAATAATATGACATGTCTAAGAACATCAGAGTGAGGAAAGAATTGGGATGACTATTACTTTCATATGGGCGACATCATAGCATGAATTAGAGTGAGAAAGAGGAACATTCTGACTCTATTACACGGACTAGAACATGAAGAAAGAGAGGCATTCCTTAATGCCTTATAGCTTTCTTCTTATAAGTGTGGTGCGCTACACACCCATAAACAAGACTCTACCTGACATGATTTTGCAGACACCTTGGGACCATAAACCGTGCTCTGATGCCAAGTTTGTCATGACCCGAACCAGGGCCTTGGCCGTGATGGATATCCCAAACCATAAAGGCCCAAAAGCCTTTCCAACTTGTAATCATATACACCATTCATATATAAATAGGAAATGCGGAAATAAAATCTTCTAAAAAAACATGGTCAGTTCTGAATCCAACAGAACTATAGAAACTATAAATCATCTACATCTAAAGAACATCTAACTCAACCTGCAAAATCGCTACTACATGAATTCTAACACAATCAAAAAACTGGGACAAGGCCCCCAATAGACCAAAAACCATGTCTAATAATAGTCATCTAAAAGAAATCAGGCCTTCTGTAATAAAGAAGATTGACCAACTGAACATTGCAACTCTGTTTGATAAAATCTACTGCTTTTCTAGACCCCTAGACTGAGCCTCCAAACCTGGAAAGAGTAAGGGGTCAATACAAATGTACTCGTATGCAAGGTAATACAAAATAAAGCTTTGTTATAAATAAAATAGTTTGAGAGCAATTTGTCAAAGATATCATGCAAGAAATAGTACTAAAACACATGGGCACATTCTGAAAATCATAAATCATTCCTGTTAATGCAATGTCTGATCTTTGAATTACTTCTGAGTTAAGTGGCACTTCTCTACAATTCTGATATTCCATTAGCGGTTTGGAATCTGCCATTGAATCAGCGGGGAAGCTCCCAACACGAGTATGCTGCAAGGGTTGGAGTTGATGATTCTGATACGCCACACGACACTAAGCCAGCATAATGAAATATACCCCGATCGGCAAATCACGATTTTGGGCAATGAGTTGTCTAAACTCATGCTTTCTTCACGAAACCACCTAAGCTCTCTTTATGCCTATTTTTATCCTATTCTGAATAATGCATTTTCTATTTTACAATATTTGAAAAGTCTGATTTCATACATGCATTCTATTTTTTTCTGAATTATCATAGCATAATCTAAATTGGTGTCATCTCATAAGACTTGCAAGTCCTATTTCTGAGCGATAATGAAATAAGCATGATCTTTCATTAAAATGTAAGTAAACCACCCAAGCATGAAATTTACATAAGAGAATTTATGTTTCGAAAACATAAGTCAAAACTATTAAAAAATTCTTCAAAGATATGGTGGTCATGTGCCCTTAGCAAAATCATGCACTCTTTCATCATATGAATATTTTCAACATTTATAAACATGTATAATCCTGTCTTTTATTTCAAGTCTCATATTCAAGTCATAGTTTAAATCAATACATTTCGTATAATACTTTCAAGATGCAATTAAGAACAATTCATATCATATGAAGGATGGGAAAAATCATAACAAGAAAGGGATTCATTATTTTTCATGCTCTCAATTTAATATTCAACCTTAAACACATTCATACATACATATATATATAATTTTTCAATCAACTTGGGGAAGGTCTAAAGACCAAAACAATATCGTCAAAACTTCTAAAACATGATTATATTCATAAATCAAAAACCTTTTTCTTAAAACATGATATCTATACCCATGAGATTTTAGGAAAACCCTGCATACCTTAATCATGGAAGATAATATGTAATTCTCGAAGCTCACACATTGGGGATTCCAAATCTTGAAGAATTATAGAAAACCCACTGTTAAATCTTGAGTTACTTGGGTTTTTAGTTCGAAACCCTTATGAATGTTCTTGAAAAAAATTGAGAGAAAACCATATATTTTGGGTGAAATGAGGTTCAATCTTGAGTTATAGACTATTTATAAGGTAGGAAAAATAAAAAAAATACCCCTAAATGCTTGGGGGTTGAATGCTGAAAACTGGGTATGCACCAGACTTTCAAGGCTATGCCTGGCAATAGCGGTGGAGTTTCCCGGCCGACGCCTGGCAGTAACGGTGGAGTTTCCCAGGCGACGCCTGGAAATATAGATGCTCTAACCTAGGCGACACTAGCTTATCTCCCTGTGCTACTATTTTAGAAACCCAAACATGCCCTTACGCTAACCGAAAAATTCCAAAACTTACCCGGGATGTACTACGACATTGACCTATCACAACGCAACTTGAAAATCCAAAAACGAAGGTCGAGAAGGTCATCAAATAAATCTTCGTAGTTCAGAGGCTTAAAATGAAACTAAGTGTCTTTGGCACTTAGAAAAAATTTCAAGTTTTCAACTCTATAAGCATGCTACTAGGTGTTACAACGACGGTTCGATTTCCAGTTCGAAAATGCGGGGTGTTATACAACCCTCTTTCTTTTGAAATCAAAATCATAATCTAAATATAACATTATTCAAGATATTTCATAATATGCTTTTAAAGGTGCATTCAAACGATTTCATAGTATATCATAAGTAAATGAAAATCACCACAAGAGAGGGATTTTTCATGAATCATGCTCTCAATTCAATAATGAACCTTAAAACACAAGCTTACAATATAGATATATAATTTAAAATCAATTTGGGGGAAGGCCTAAAGGCCAGAACAATATCATCAATACTTCTAAAACATGAATGTATTCATAAATCTTAAAAAAACCTTTCTTAAAATCACGATTTCCATATCCATGAGATTTTTGGAAAACCCCGCGTACCTTAAATTATAAGCTTTTGAATGAAATCTAGCTTTTGGGAGGCTATACGTACGATTGATGGGTGCCTCTTCTAGTCCTCGCAATGGGGATTTCGAGTCTTGAAGAATTAAGGAAACCCATGGTTGAATCTTGAGTTATCTGGGTTTTTAGTTTGAAACCCTAGAGAGAGTTCTTGAGTAATTTGGGTGAATAGAATCATATTTTGGTGATTTGGGAGTTTAATACCGTGTTATAGCTGAATAAGGGGTGGAAGATACCCATTTTTCCCTAAAAAATGCAGAAATAGAATCTGAAAATTTGGAGCGTGCGATAGGGCGTGCGTTGCATGCTTATCGCATGATTCTACTGTCTCAGTCACTAAAATGGCCATAACTTTTCACTCGGGTATCAGATTTAGATAAAATTGGTATCATGGAAATCTTATTCGAAGACCTTTTATTTGATATATAATAGACCCTCTAATTCGTTGTATACTAGGATTTATGGTTGATGGAAGTTGACCCATTTTTTAAATATCCACTAAAACTTATTCGGTAGAAATGTTTTCAACTTGTATAAGAGTTAGGGGATTTTTGTGAACTCAATTCATATTCAAAGGTATTCTTACACAATATAATTGATCACCACATATATATGAACAAGGAATCATGTAGTTCGGGTCTATACTTGTAAGGACGATGGTCTTGGTTCTATCCCGAAAGTACGGGGTGTTACATTATCTCTTCCTTGGGATCATTCATCCCCGAAGAATAGGTAGGGATCTTTGGAATCTCTAAGAGTGTAGAATAAAGAACGCAGTCTCACACTAAAAATTTTTCCTTGACAAAATATGCGAAGGCAACGAACAAGCTTCATGATAACCCCTAGTGAAACGTGAATGCACGAAACATGAGATAACCAAACATCGCATCGACATGATCTTGGCATGTGTTTTATGGAAGTTGATCAAAGAATTGCACGATATGAATTTTTTTCTAAGAATCCTTAGCCTGATTAATATTGATACAATTCATGAGATAAGATTCTCGCGGGACATAAGAATATTAGCATTCTCCATCTTACAAGATACAATGGAAAGACTTAATCTCGGGGACACTATTTGTCTACGCCCCAAACAATAAAATACACGTCTCATCGTTCCTGACTTACAATTTTTCCCAATACATATCTATCCACACGAATTTGATTCCCACTGTGTTATTCTTCTATATTGAAGCCTCATTCAGAGGAAAAGTTGCTAACTTAAACTACTAGACCCTGTACTCTACATCATATTTAGGGATCATCTTACCTCATCACTATAATCCAGAAACTCAAGTCTTAATTCATGGAATGCTAACCACATGTCACCTTGGTTTATTTCTTCACCCAATATAAAATTTAAGCCTATCATTACTACACCTACTACAAGGATCTCTCCTTACTAACATGAATAATTTCAATCACTCTCATAAGTAGTTTTACCACATCTTTTTTTTTCATGTCCTTCCTTTCCCTTTCACCTATAACCTCATCTCGAGAATCACATCAAATTTCTCACCTTCAAGAACATCTACTCACATACGTAACACACTACTATGCTTCAACAACCACCATCATACGAACACATGAAGGTTTATTAAGGGACCCGAGCATACACATTGCGAATGGAAGTAACATCATCAGACCATTACTCATACTTATAGCACTAATCGAGGACGGACATGAAGTAACGATACGATAGAATAGATACAGAGTGCTCCCAACATCAAGTTACTGGATCATAAGTAAAGGGTCGTCCGACACGAACACAACACTTTGCTGGCTTCCTCAAGACAGACCAAAAGGAGAAACATGGATGAACATATCATGGGCTATATGTCATAAAGTTGAAATTTACATCACTAACAACTAAAGTAATGATTTCACTTAAAGCGATTGCTCCTTATTCAATAGCTAATTTTGTTTTCTAGCATAAAATGATTCCGCAACATATAGAAATATATTTTTCTTCTGGCCAAGCATATTGTGAGACATAGGTTTGGATCATAAGCAGCATAACATATGGCTTGGATACTTGGAGTATTAGGTCGCTAAGGGACATTACTGCTTCTTGTTTGGATATCAGAAAATGACATGACTTACATAGAGAATTCAAACCTTAGACATTGGCAGGACTTGAATACATGTGACCTTGGTAGAATGAACTCTTAAACTGACATAGGAGGAATATTCTTGAATAGGAGTAGGTTGATCATGACTTTTCCCTAAATTACAAAAATGAGAAAATTTGAAGACTCCCTTAACTCGCCATCTCCTCTTTAGATCAAAGTCACAATCCCAGACTTAAGAACACAACATGCTTATCAATCTATAACAACAATTCTCTATACAATAGGGGATATCTGTATATACATGAAAACAAACTTCCCTCAATAATTTAACATAAAGACATTAAATTCATTCCGGGACATCCCCCTTCGGGGATGCTAATCATAACTTCCCCAAACCCTAAAATCATCCACTTATAACTAACATCATTATAGGCATGGACATCCATGCCTGTAAACACTTAAGAGTTAGGATTTCTGTTCTTGGCATGGAAGGATGATTTCAATTTGGGAAGAATGTTAATTTACGGCTAATGTGCTGTTTTGCTACTCAAATTTTGTGTTTAGGCTAAATTAATGTGGGTTGAATTAACCCAAATGCCCTTAATGAGATGGATTTTAAATGTTGAAATCCCTAGGTACGTGCAGCAGAGCATGCGTCGCATGCTCTATCCCACCAGACTGGAGCATGCGTCGTATGCGGCATCGCACAGCACTAGACTATGCGGCGCATGAATATCGCATAATGCCACGATTTTGGGCATCCAAACATGCCCTAAACGATGCCCAAAAATTCTGAAACTCATCCAAGACGTACCCTTTACTTCCCCGATCATGAATCAACAAGAAAATCTAAAATCGGAGGTCAAGAAGGTCAAAAATAAAATCATCAATGATTGGGAGATCAAAATGAAACTAAGTACTTTTCTTTAACACTTAGAAAAGGGAATCATTTAAGTTGTCCGCCCTCTAAGCCCTTTACTGAGTAACATCAAATCGAGAAAACTATGGGGCGCTATGACTACTTAATGCATACTCTAAAAGCATTGCTTTCCCGGAATGCTACTCTTAAATTTTGCTATTCTCAATAGTCATCAACCTAAAACTCGCATTCTCATTAGCATACATACACATCCTCCCTTCTTATCACATATAAATCCACTCTACACTACTTAAGCTTCTAACATTAGACCGTTAATCGGATAACTTATATCATAAAAATCTTACCTAATGCCATACTATCTAGGGGGAAACTTATTCTCATATACTTAAGTCTTTATCCACTTAATGACTCACCCACAATTCCTCATTTTAACACTAATCCTCATATACTCTTATACCTCACAATTACCGCTTAAATCTTTCAACTATTATCAACCTACGCTTTTACCCAAATCACTTCAAGCCTACTAATTCATTCCCGTAAAACATACATCATTAATCATAAGATAATATTCTTACCACCACAATCTACATCGAAAGTTCAAGTCTCTAGTCTAGCATCAAATTAGGATATTCTACCCAAATATCTCAAAAAAATCTACGACATACTTTTCTCACAAGTAGTACTAGTTTACAACTACCAATGAAAAGAAGGTCAAGGGGTAAAGTCACATAATAGGCATGACCAACCTTAATCTTATATTATAACCCCATACAATCTTATATATTTATATGGCTTTCTCACACCACACTTACTTACCCCAGCGAGCATTTAGACTACCTTCAAATTCCCTATTCGACAATGAGTTTGTACTTAAAACTTACTGGATAATCTAGCCATTTTCATTCACAGCCTATAAGGGGTTTCTATAACCACCTTAAATATCCACTCTGGGCTCTTTCTATTTTTGAAAATAAAAACAAATAACAATCTGAGTCAAACACTTCCTCTACGGACTACCATGCAATACTCAAATAATACTACCACATTAGTCTACCACCACAAAATGGTAAATCATTCTCAATCAACGGTTATTTGGCTATAAATATTTAGTTACACAAAGGTCACCCTCACTCTGACCTCTAACCTTGTGAATTAATATCACCAACTTCTTGGTCTAATTTCACTACCAATAGGTCATGAAACTGACACTTTAACTTATACTACTACTCGGGTGGAAATACAGTTCCAAAAAACACAAGATGTACAACAACTTGCTAGTGAATCAAAATAGGCCACGCACGGCTTCACTAGACTTTAATTTTTGTGTTTTAAAGAAGAAAATGAAGCAAATAACAAAGAAACTATGCTAGTGAATCAAAAGAGCCCCACGCGGTTCACTAGGCTTTTTGTTTACAACAACACAATGATATCAAGATAAGAAGAGATAGAAACTTGACATACAATATTCAATAACCCAAAAATACACATCTTACTCTTGTCTTAACTGAACGCCTCTTAAGAACAAGAACACAATTTTAAACTTGACGGACATATGACATATCAGGGAGCTCCTTTTAAGCCCTTTGTGTGACTATTGAAATTTTTATTAGTAAATTTGAGAGAGTTATCAAAAAACACCATAGTAAGGAAAAGAATTAGGATAAATTTTCTTTCATATGGGCGACATCATAGCTCAAATTGGAGTATGAAGAAGGAATATTCTGACTCTATAGCACAAACTAGAACATGAAGAAAGAGACACATTCCTAAACACCTAATACCCTCCTGCTTATAAACGTGGCATGCTACACACCCATACACTAGACTCTACCCGATGTGATTTTGCAGACACCCTAGGACCATGAACCATGATTTGATACCAAGTTTGTCACAACCCAAACTAGGGCCCTGGCCATGATAGACATCCCGAACCATGAAGGCCTGAGAGCCCTTCTAACTTGTAATCATATACACCATTCATATATAAATAAGAAATGCAGAAATAAAATCTGCTACAAAAACATGGTCATAATCTAAATTTAGTTTAACAATGATGAATAAAATACAATATCAACTAACCACCGTCTGAAAAATATCTGCGAAATCTATGCTACATGATCAAATAACAACTGTCTGAAAACTAGGACAAGGCCCCTAGTAAACCAAAACCATAATAAATAATAACTGTTAGAAAGAAACTAGGCCTTTTGAAATATAGAAGGCTCACCAAATGGTACTCTTCACTGCCGTCTGATGAAATCTATAGCTTATCAAGACCCCTAGATTATGCCTTAGAACTTGGAGGGAGGGGGGTCAATACAAATGTACTAGTATATAGAGCAATCCCAAATAAAGCTTTTATACAAATAAAATAGTTAAGAGTTTGTCATAAACATCATGAAAGATATAATTTTCAAAAAATATAGGCATTCTTGTAAAAAAAACATGAAAACATTTCTGTCAAAATCTGTTTGTGATCTTTGTATACTTCTGAGTTAGGTGGCACTCCCCTACAAGTCTGATATTCCACTGGCTATATGGAATCCGCCATTGAATCAATGGGGAATGCACCAAAACAAGTGTCCCACAAGGATTAGAGTGTCAGAGTCTGATACGCCACATGGCAGTACTAAACCAACGTATAATAATATACCCAGATCGGTAAATCACAGTTTTGGGCAATGAGTTGTCTGAACTCATGCCTTCTTCAGGGAACCACCTAACCTCTCTTTATGCCTAATTTTATCCTGTTTTGAATCATTTATAATTTAGTTTCAACATCTGAAAAATCAGACTTCAAACATGAATTCTATTCTGTTCTGAATTACCATGGAATTATCTGGATTGGTGGCATCACACCAAGCCTTGCAAGTCCAATTTCTTAGCCATAATGCATCATGCATGATTATTTCATTAAAATATTGTTCAAACCACCCAAACATTCAATTTCACAAAGTGAATTCACGTTCCAAAAACATAAGTCAAAACTATGCAAAGTTCCCATCCTTTCAATAAACAAGTGGTGGTCATGTAATCTTTATCAAACTATGCAACTCTTCTCATTATATGATTATTTTCAACATTCATTAACATAAACAAGCCGCTCTCTTTTGAAATCAAAATCATAATCCAAATATAACATTATTCAAGATATTTCATAACATGTTTTTCAAGATGTATTCAAACAATTTTATGGTATATCATAAGTAAATGAAAATTATCACAAGAGAGGGATTTTTCATGAATCATGCTCTCAATTCTGTCATCAACCTTAAAACACATGCTTACAATATATACATAATTTCAAATCAATTTGGGGGAAGGCCTAAAGGCCAAAAAAATATCATTAATGCTTCTAGAACATGAGTATATTCATAAATCTCAAAAAACTCTTTCTTAAAATCAAGATTTCCATACCCATGAGATTTTAATAGAACCCCGCGTACCTTAAGTTAGAATCCTTTGACAGAACTCTAGCTATTGGGATGTTATACGTACAATTGATGGGTGCCTCTGGTAGCCCTCGCAATGGGGATTCCGAATCTTGAAGAATTAAGGAAAACCCACGGTTGAATTTTGAGTTATCTGGGATTTTAGTTTGAAAACCTAGAGAGTGTTCTTGTGTAATTTGGATGAATTGAATCATATTTTGGTGTTTTGGGATTTTAATCTCGTGTTATAGCTGGATAAGTGGTGGAAGATACCCATTTTTCACTTAAAATTATGGAAATAGAATCTGACAATTTGGAGCGTACGATAGGGCATGCGTCACACGCTTATCACATGATGATACTATCTCAGTCACTAAAATGGCCATAACTTTTTGCTCGACTATTGAATTTAGACGAAATTGGTATCGTTGGAAAGCTTATTCGAAGACCTTTCATTTTATATATAAAAGACCCTCTAATTCATCGTACACTAGGAGTTTTCGTCGATGTATATTGACCCATGTTTAAACATACACTAAAACTTAATTGGTAGAAATGTTTTCAACTCGTCTTAGAGTTAGGAGATTATTGTGAACTCAATTCATATTCAAAGGTATTCTTATACTATAATATTTATCACCACACATATATTAACAAGGAATCATCTAGCTTGGGTCTATATGCTTAAGGATGACAGTCTTGATTCTAGCCCAAAAGTATGGGGTATTACAATAAGAGAAGCCAAGATGTCAGTTTCTGAAGTCTAATTGGCATCCCATGCCTTTTGTTTGTGGTTTTGATAAGGTCAATGGTAGTAGAAACAAAAGGGTATGTAGTTGGGCAAAAGTCCCAAGCCTTGTTATTTCCACTGCCTTTGACCTGACCTTAGCCTTAAACTTAAGGCATGGGATGCAAGTTTATCTTGTGAAATTACCACCTTGGGTTAATCCCTTATTTTTACTTTGGGAGTTGTTGATTCAGGTTTCGTTCCTAACCACTAAACTTACGAAAATCGGTGCTCGCGAAGATGAAACCTTAGAATTCTGGTCCTGCATTTTGTGGGCCTCTATTCAAGCTATGATTGTTAGTTAAAGTCCCCTAACAAAGTGCACATCTCGAATCCACTTTAGCATTTTTCTTTTAAAACTGGACCGATGGATTTTCATTTTTGGATACACTTTCACATTTGCATCTCTTTCAATTTTATAATTTTTCTTGTCAATTTCATTAGCGAATTTCACTATACATTCATCCCTACACTGTATTTCTTCTTTAATAAGGTCTGAGTTGATATATAGTCTTCACTACCTCCCTCTTCCCGCATAGATGTTCTTCAAATCACCTTCTATTCTATAATAGTCTCCTGGAGTAACCCAACATTATAAATTTGGTCAATAGCAATAACAATATTCATTTTTATTCTTTATTGTAGTAGTGCGAGGCTTCAGAGGCCTTTCAAATGTCCATTGAACCCTTAAAATCAATACAATCACTATTTTAATATTTTAAAGTACCACAAAAAACATGAAACCTTCTCCAAAATTGACACATAAACATTAGCAAAATCTTCATTAAATCACAACAGGGTATCGACACCACCTACTTGGTCCCTCAGCCTTACCCGTTCGCACCTAACAATCTTAACTGTAAGATGTCATATCTTGTTTGAACAATTAACGAGTAATATGTAAAGAACGAACAATCACAAAATTAGTGTACTAGATATGTATTTTCACATATTCTTATTAGCAATACATACCTCCCACATATGAAGTGCTTCCATCTACAAGCAGCTTATTCGTCCGAACATATATTTACTCTAGCCTTTAATTCTAGTCAGGCAAAAGTCGATCCACTTGCACTTTCTTTTAACTTCAAACAAGAAAAGAACATTTGATGTCAAACAAGATTAGAACAAAAATAACATTACAAAAGGGCAAGACAAAATTGAATTAATGAATAGATAACCTATATGATACAAAAAATTCCCCATTTGTTCAATCGACAAGTCTTTCATTGCAACAGGCGATGCATTTATTGCAATAGATGGATGCCATGTTACAACAGATAGGTCATCTATTGGAATAAATCAAACCAGCCATGTTACTAGTTTGATTTCTTCCAAAAATGGCCCTGTCTATTCCAACAGCTGACTCATTAGTTGCAACAATTGAGGAATCTGTTCCAACACCACCAAAAACATAAAAAACAACATCAACGATAAAAAAACAACACCATTAACAACACCAACACCACATGATCAAACAACACCAAAACCCATTTCTCAATAAATTGGAAACTGGAATGGGTAAATCAATAGTAATAATAGATGTAAATTGCTAATTTAAATAACATCTAATTAAGCATATGGAAAGGAAAGATCAATAGTGAACCATATCCACAATATTAAAAAAGCAAAGGGATCACACCACCCATTTTTTTCATTCAAAGATATTGGGGAGATCGGTTGAGATCCAAAATGATCCTCATGCAAAAGAGGAGAGAAAAGAGAGGAAAAAAAGAGATTGTCATGAATATCCTAATGAGAAGAGAATGAGAATTCTGAATCTGAATAAAGAAGGAAGACGAGTTGAGTTAATTTAAAGGTTGAAGGAGAGAGAATTGTAGAGTTGGGTTTTAAATATTCATTAATAACTTCTGAGGGGCACAAGCAGATAGTGTATTGAAAAGAGAAGATAAGACTACTCAAGGAGGATATTTGTTACGTTATTCAAGTAATATTTTTTACCGTCTTAGTATTTTATTTTATTTTTTATCTAGGAGACAAAATTAGGAAATTTCTTTAAAAAAACTATCTTAAAATATATAAGTCATCTGTTGCAATAAATGATAATTTTTATTTGGTAATTTCCAATGGCTCAGTCATCTATTGCAACATATGACAATTTCTGTTTGAAAATTTCAAACAACTCAATAATCTATCGCAACAGATAGCGACACTTATTTGATAATTTACAATAGATAGTTAATTTGTTGCAAAATATGAGTTAATCGGTTTGATGAATTCCAATAGAAAAGTCATATGTCGGAACATATAACAATGCCTATTTGATAATTTACAACATATATTTAATCTATTGAAATGAATAGCTTAATCTTTATCATAAATTATAATGGATATGCCATTTCTTGCAAAAGGATGAACATTGTTTTTATAAAATTTAAATTGAGTTTGTTCAACTACACCTTCAATTGATTTAGCAACAACTAAGGATAAGATGGTAGGGTAAACAGCAACTTCAATTGAGTCTATAGAATTGCGTGATGATGGTATTACCTTTCTCCCGACCTGAGTCATCCATTGATCACTCCAAGTTTAAAGGATTCCTATTAAATCATTATAAAAGTAATACCTAAAATGATTTATCTACAACTAGAGGTGAGTTCAAGCGATCAACTACACCTTTAATTGAGTCTTTGGTAATTGCATGATGTTGGTATTGCGTTTCTCCTGACCTGAGTCGTTGGTCGATCACTTTGAGTTTAAATAATTCTTATTAACTTAATTAATTATCAAGATAATACCTAAATTTATTTACCTAGAACTAGGGGTGATTTTATAGGTTCAACTACTGCTTCAATTGAGTCTTTGGTAATTACATGATGTTTCTATTGCGCTCCTCCCGAATCGAGTCATCGATCGATCACTCCGAGTTGAAACTATACATATTATCATAATTAATTATCAAGATAGTATTGATTTTGCTAGAACTATGAGTTCATGGGGTCAAATGCAACTTTAATTGAGTCTTTTGCAATTGCATGATATTGGTATTGTGTTCCTCCCAACTTGAGTCAGCGATTGATTACTCCGAGTTGAAAATTTTTTTATTAACTTAATTAATTATCAAGACAATAACTAAATAGATTTTTATAGAACTAGGGGTGAGTTCATGGGGTCAACTACAACTTCAATTGAGTCTTTGCAATTGCATGAAGTTGGTATTGCGTTCCTCCCAACCTAAGTCATCGATCGATTACTCCAAGTTGAAACAATTCTTATTAACTCATTATCAAGGTAATACCTAAAATTATTTAGGTAGAACTAGGGTATGATCATGGGGTCGAGTATAAATTTAATTGAGACTTTAGCAATTGCATGATGTTGGTATTGAGTTCCTTCAAACCTGAATTATCGATAGATTACTCTGAGTTGAAATGATTCTTGTTAACTTAATTATCAAGGTAATAACTAAACTTATTTGTAAAGAACAAGGGGTGAGTTTACAGAGTCAACTACAACTTTAATTTAGTCTTCTTTAGCAATTTCATGATGTTGGTATTGCGTTCCTCCCGACCTGAGTCATCAATCGATCACTTTGAGTTGAAACAATTCTTATTAACTTAATTAATTATCAAGCTAATACATAAATTTATTTTTCTAAAACTAGGGGTGATTTCATTGGGCCAACTACAACTTTTATCAAGTCTTAGGTAATTGCATGATGTTGGTATTACGTTCCTCCCGACCTTAGTCGTCGATCGATTTCTCCGAGTTGAAACAATTCTTACTAACCTAATTAATTATCAAGATAATACCAAAATTGATTTAGCTACAACAAAGGATGAGTTCATATGGTCAACTATAACTTTAATTAAGTTTTTAGCAATTGTATGATGTTGGTATTGCATTTCTCCCAACCTGAGTCATCAATCGATCGCTCCGAGTTGAAATGATTCTTTTTAACTCATTATCAAATTCATACCTAAATTTATTTATCTAGAACTATAGGTAAGTTCATGGGTTCAATTAAAACTTCAATTATGTCTTTCCAATAGTATGATGTTGGTATCGAGTTCCTCTGGACTTGAGTCAGCGATTGATCACTCTAAGTTGAAACAATCCCTATCAACATAACTAATAATCAAGGTAATACCTAAATTTATTTAGCTAAAACTAGGAGATAGCTTATAGGGTCAACTACAACTTTAATTGAATCTTTGGCAATCGCATGATGTTTCTATTGCGTTCCACCCAACCTGAGTAATCGATTGATCACTCATAGTTGAAATGATCCTTATTAACATAATTAATTTCAAGCTAATGTATAAAATCATTTATATATAACTAAGGGTAAGCTCATAGGGTCAACTATAGCTTCAATTGAGTCTTTAGAAATTGCATGATGTTGGTATTGCATTCCTTATGACCTAAGTCATCGATCAATCACTTCGACTTGAAGCAATTTCTATTACCTCAATATCAAGCTAATACCTAAAATTCATCAGTGTTCGAGTTTAACTTAATACACATTATTATGATGAGATGGTTAAAAATTACGTATATCTTTTAACATTTTCAAAAATAATTAAGATCAATTCGGACTAAATTAACATTTTCAAAACATGACATTCATTTCCAAGATACAAATCCACCCATACAAATCATCCATTTACGTGAAAAATATTTCATCATTTTGAATCTCGAGTTCTTGCTTTTTTTTCTCTCTCAACAATACAGATAACAACAACTCAACAAATAGCTCAACCTTTAAAAATAGATCAATTTTCTTCTCATTTTCGACCACATAGGTGTTATTTTTAACTTTATTCTTGCTCGTATCTATCATTTTGTCTATAGTTGTAGGTAACAGAGTTAAAGAATAGTTCTATATTGGTTCTTTTTTTATAAAAATTTTGGATTTTAAGTTAATGATTAAAAAAAAGGATTCTAATTGTATTATCTTCGAGAATGGGTTTATAATTTTTAGTTTTGAAGGTAAAATCGTAGGAAGAACCTGAGATAACCCTAGATTTTTTTAAAGTGTTCTATTGACTGTCGTGTCTTTGATGGCAGTGGATATTAGTGGTGTTATTGGTGGTCATGGTGGTGGCACAGGTGGTGTTTTTGTGGTGGCTATTTGTAGTGGTTTTGGTGTCATTGGTTGGTGGTGTTTATGCTGTTTGTGGTATCAGTATTGGTAGTGTTTGTAATGTATTTTTAAAGTTATTCATACATCAATTGTAATATAATTTTTATTTTCTTGTTGTTTGTAGGTAAAACATGTCTCCGAAAAGAAAAGAAAGTGAACGTGGATCAACTTTTGACCATTTAACAAAAAGGGCTACAGTACAGAGGGATTCGGAGGAGCTTTCTGAACAATCTCAACTAGTGAACAGTGACGCTGAGGAAAGATATGAAAATAACATTGAGGGCTATGGAAAAGTTTCTCTAGATGGTGATGAGGAAAATGAAAATAAGGAGGAATAAGCAAAAAGATAAACAAAAGAGTAGGAAGTAGAAAATGAGAAAGAGGATGATCATCAACATGATGATAAGGCATCACCAATGGGGCGTGAATTAAGATTAAAATCCTAGAATCTTGCTGTTAAAACTAATAGAATTGACATGTTTCAAGTTGCTATATTGATAGATAACCCTACAGAACTTACTGATGGTTCTTGTACTTAATTGTCAGTTGGGGAAACCTTTTGATAAATTTAGGAAAACTATGAAGAATGAAAACATAGACGTTTTAAGAAGAGCTGATTTGATTAAATTCTTGTGCTTCCTAAGGACCATACTGCCCATTTCAAAAATAGCATGGTATATAGTCTTCTCAAGCGCAGGATCAAGTACAGGGGAATGATAATGATTCGAATAAGGACAAAAAAAGATTAATGAAATCTGTATCAACTACTGTGTTATGCGGGTAAGTTTTGGCTTGAAAGAGTTTACCATAGAGACAGGCTTAAGATGTAATCATCTAGAAGATCCTCTCAGCAATGAAATACCACATAAAAGGATAGGTACAACGATCTCATTAAGAAAGCATTAAATATCGGTAGTGTGGGTTTTTATTCATTAGTTTTTGGGTTCCAACGGGTTGAAGAAATGATAAAATATGTTAGAGGGGAGAGGCCAAATCCACATAGAAAGATTTGTACTAGGTAAAAGAGGATTCTTGAAGTCATGAACGTTGACGGCATACATTATTAGGTTGTTGAGATACAACTCGAGGAGGAAAAGATCAAGGTTTATCACTGCAACTTACCTGCATTAGATGAGGCCATTTTTTTACCCATATGAAACACTGTTGGAGTTTTTTTATCTTGTTGAGCCAAGTAAACTGATGGATCATTTTCTGGCGAAAGTGTTGATGGAGCTACCATAGAATTTTGAAGGTCGAAACAAAGACATAGACCTTCCAAAAAATAAAACTAGTGCCCTGTGAGGGTTGCACACACTTACACACATCAAATGTTTGTTGGCTGTCATAGAAATGGCCAAGGCAATGACCTTTGTGTGCTACCACACTGTAAAAATCATGCAGGAGGTCTGGGTTTATGGGGTACTAACTGGACGCTTAGAGCATGCGTATAAAGAAGCTCCTATGAAATAACAATTTTTTTTTTCGTCAGTTCACCTTACATACATAACTTTACATGTAGTAGTAATTTTTTGGTATTTAAAAACAATTACTCTTGAATATCCATGTGCTCAACAACATCAAAATACTAGCAAATACAAATATACAACCATGAAAATTTCAGCAATTAGGTTTGAATATCTATGTGCCAAAAAACACCAAACCAGTAGCAATAACGCTAATAATGTAGTATCTTCTTGCTCAATTTTGTTTCTCTTCAAAATAGTTACCACATAGAATAATCATAATTTAGGCAGAAGAATCGTAAGATCATATTTAAGCTACAATCGCATCAATTACCGATATAATACTAGTGAATGTACCAAATCTATACATGACACCACCAGTATTGAATCAATAAAGTCGTAACCAACATACTGCATCTTTCCCCTTCCTATATAGGAGAGATGTGTATACAAACATATACGTATTCATAAACTGTAATCGCATTCTTTACCCATATAATAACTCCTCGGATATTCAATCACTATCATAACTCATCCCTTGGCACATTAATTTATCCAAAATAGTCGCAGCATCATAATCACAGCCTTAGGCCCATATACATATCTGAATCACATATGGATAATCAAATTTATAAGTCATAGCATATCTCTAATCATCTCAAATATAAGCGGTATCTCACATATTGGAGGAATAATAGATATAGACTTGGAATTGTCTATAGGATATCTTATATCGATAGGTCATACATCATTACTTTGAGGAAGTCACCTCTCTTGACCAATTTGCATATCTAAGAAGAAATAACATCTCTATAGGCCAATTATCAAGTCTGTGATAAAATAGCATCTCTATAAGCCACATAACATATCTAGGAGGAATATTATCTCTAAATGCCTAATATCACTTCCACAAGTATCATAACTATAACACAAAAGCCATAATCCGAGAACATCAATACAAGTTACAAAGTTACGAATTTACCTTATTCCAGCGTGTACAAGTCTCATCTATGTCTAACATCTGAAACTAAGTCAACGAGACTAAACACAAGTTTAGGCCTAAGTGGGCCAAATGATCGCACTTCTAATCCTTAATTTTCATATGTCGGCACATTATGCCCCAAACAAGGCTAAGTTATCTAGTTCATCTTCAAGATGTCAAGTATGCCATATTTAATCCTAAGATAGTAACATCAACTTGAAACTAGAGTACTCAAGTCAACTCTTACCAACTTATGACTTAAAGACTACTACACTAGCCCAATAACGCTAAATATACAAATAATGCTTCAAATTCTAAAACCACATCACAAACATAGGTTTACATAATAACCACACAATAACAAATCTAAATTAGAGATGGAAAGGAATAGGATTCAAAAGGGGTATAAACTTTCCATTTTATTGGTGTCAAGCCCTCATCTAAACTCCAAACATTAACAATCTAGGCCGAGTTACCCTACTCATAATCAAGCCTAACATCCATATAATCATTCAATATATATGACACATCATCTATGAAGAAAAGTAGACAGAAGCCTACCTCAAGGCCGAACCTCAAAACCTCACATCATGCACCACATGCTCATTTTCAGCTCACAAACTAAAAAATTCCATTATGCTATAAAAACCATAATCTACTCATCAATATAAGTCTAATGATTCCAATATTTCACTATTGTGTTTTGAGTCTAAAAATGACACAAAACCCCTAAGTGGGTACCACGTACGGGAATCGTGTTTCTGAGGTAAACCCAATGTTCATACATCACTAAGGAATTATAACCCACAATTAATAGGTAAAAAAACCATATTTTGGGCTAAATCAAGCCCTCAGATAATTGGGGTTTTGGGTCAAGAACTAAGAAATTCATCAATAGAGTTATGAAATCTTACCTTTATCCAGATGATAATCATGATAAAAGATGTTTACCAAGCTCCCTAGATGCCCACAAGACTCAATTTTTGGTTATTATACCCATTTAGGGTTTTAGGCTCTCAAAGATAAAGGGAAAATGACCAAATTGGCGACCTTGGGTCTCTTTATAGACCCCCTCAGCAAAGAGACACAGTATACTCGAGGCAGCAAAGCCAAAACTTGTTTTTAAGCCTCGAAAATTATTCAGAATACAAATAGCATGATACAACTATGAAATTTACTTGTAAACCACATTTAAAATCTATTGGAATCATCAAAATGTTCATCCAAGATCATTTCAGCAAAAAGTAGGGGCCACACCTGTTGTTTTCGATTTTAAAAAAATTTTCAATAGCCCAAAATAAGTTCGGAAGCCTTGGGACCTGAACCAAGGGTCCCCCTAGCCTAAAATTTGAATTTCAGATGCGATGGTGAAGTTAGATTTTCAATCCGAGGTCGTTTCAACCAAATATGGGTACTACACTTATATTTTGATTTTCTAATTTTATGACCAATAGGTTGAAATGAGATTTGGTGCATTGGAACCGAACCAAAGGTTTACCTAGACTAAAATCGATATTTCCAATTAATGGTAAAGTCAAAATTTGCATTCGAGATTGCTTCACTTATATTTTTGCCCGATGGCCATTTGGAACCAACAAAGACTTCAAAAAGGAAATTGGCTGTAAAAATCAAATGAACTACCCGATAACCGAACTGTTAGTCCGAGGAAGTCAAAATGACTTGGGGCAACTATGGAGGAGCCCTTATGGAGAAGATAAGAAGAAACATGAAAAATGACCGGGTGGGTTATTACAGTTATAGTACTGCACTGAAAGATATTCTCTATTATGATCCATGCTCTAATAAATTTCATGTTTTTAGAAATATTGTTTTCTTTTAGTTTCAGTATTTATTTCCAACTCATGTTTAGTGATTTTCTATTTCTCCTCTTCTTCCAAATTATGAGGATTTCTCATATTTTTCTAAGAGTTCCATCCCTGGATTTATGTATGAACATCGGTGGCCAACTTTACACCCACCCAATATTGATCCACCACCTGAAACTGCTCCACAACTAAAATCTGAGAATTCATCAAGTCCTGCTCCTCTTGAGCCCACTCAGTGATCTACCAAAATATCTCATACTCCTAATTGGTATTTGATTTTTTATCTACTTTAAAAACAATTTCTGTTCCAACTTGTTACACACAAAATTCCAAGCACGAATGTAGGTGGAAAGCAATGGAGGAAGAACTTTTGGCTCTTAAAGAAAATCACACATGGAATATTGTTTCATGTCCATCCAATTTAATGTAAATGGGTTTATTCTATTAAACTTTATTCTAATGGAACTCTTGATCTATACAAAGCTTAGTTTGTTGTACTAAGTAACAGACAAGTGTTTGGTGTGAACTATGAGGAAACTTTTACATCGGTAGAAAAATGACTATAGTGTGAAGTATTATTGCCATTGCTGCTTCACAAAACTAGACTCTTCATCAATTTGATGTCAAAAATACTTTTCTTCATGGTGATCTCAAAGAGAATATTTATGTGAAACCTCCACCAGGTTTGTTCTCATCTCCTAGATTAGATGTATACAAGTTGAAGAGGTATTTGTATGGATTATAACAAGCCCTAGATCTTGGTTTGATAAATTTTGGTTATATTTGCTATAGTTCACTTTTGAGCAAAGAAAATATGACTCATCTTTGTTTCTCCGAAAAAATCTACTAGTTGTATTTTTCTTTTGGTATATATAGATGACATTATTATAATATGAAATGATTCTTTACTAATCACTAGCCTACAACAAAAACATAAGTATTCTTTACATATGAAAGATCTTGGTACTCTTACATATTTCTTGGTATTGGAAGCTGTTAGTGCTTCTTTAGGAGTGTTTCTAATCCAACAAAAATATGCTTAGGATATGATTTACTTTGCAGGTTCTCACGACTCAAACCGAGGCCCAGGCCGCGATGAGTACCCCAAACCATAAAGGCCCAAGAGCCCTTCTTTACTAGTAATTATATACATAATTCATAAACTATAAGGAAATGCAGAAAACAAAAAAGAATCACGGTCATCCAATTTCAACAAAACAATACGATTATAATTTCAACAAGACCCAAATCAATCTAACACGTCTACTAACTGAAAGATAACAATATCTATTTAAAGATCGGTACAAGGCCCTCGGTCCAACCATGAACTAAAAATAATGAAAACATGAGATAACGACTTCTGAAATAAGGGAGGCTCACCAACTCTAATCGTCTGATAGTGGTCTACGGCTTAGTGGGACCCCGGGGTTGATCCTTAGATCTTGAAATATAGTGGGTTAGTAAAAATGTACTGATTCACAGAGCAATCCAAAATAACATACTTTTATATGATATAAGAGAGAAATTTATGAAATATTTTACATACGATATATGAAAACACATGGGCATTATTTAAAGATTTGGAAACATTTCTTTCAAACAATGACCCACTCTTTATTTTACTTCTGAAATAGATAGCACACCTTACAATCTATAATTCCATGGGCTATATGGAATCCGCCCTTGACTCTGAACCCAAGCCCCCAATCCATGTTTGCCGCAAGGATTGGAGTATCTAGAAGGGGGACATGCAAGATCACACAGAAGGGTGACAAAATCCCAAATCAAATCATCATGTCATGGTAGTGCACATGATCACAAAGCAGGGCTCCTAACCATAGTCCCTATTTGGGACAACATGAATCAAGGTATACAAGCTCACAAAGCAGGGTACCATAATCTCGGGTCGGGCAAATCATGGTTTCTAGCGTTGAGTATTTCAACTAATACATTCTTCTGGTAACCATCTAACTCTCTCTAAGCCTTTTTTAACCTTTTCTAAACATGCATATTATTTAATTCAAAATATTAGTAAGATCTGTACATTATTCTATTCTAAATCTTTTATGCCATTCATCTGTTTGGTATCAACATACCAAGGCTTGCAAGTGATGTATTTAAATCATATATTATCATATTACAACTCTTCCATTCAAACAATGTTTAGACCACTAAGTCATTCAAATAGTACAATAGGATTCGCGTTTCAAAACATATGTCAAACCATGCAAAGATTTTGTTTTTCAACATTTCAACAAATGGTGGTTAATTTCTCAAAACAATCCTGCAATTCCTTTGACTATCACCTTTAAAATTTAAAACAAAAAATTTTCCCTCCTTTCAATTCTCAACCAACATAAAGTTCATATAAGACAGTAAAATCCTTGGTTCATGCTTTAAGACATGAAATTGATTAATGCAAAACTTGTAAATTAAGAAATAACACCATGAGAGAGAAAAATGCATTATTCATGCTCTCAATTCATATTCCAAAACTAAAAACACATATATACATACACAGCAGTAAACACTCAAGTTTAAGGGAAGGCCTCAATACCAAAACGTTCACAATGCGTACTTCTTAATGTAGTTCAAAACCCTTCATAAACATGTGATTTCTCAACACTCAAAAACCTTATGAAAACCATTTCACTATGTCGATTTAGATTAGGAAAACTCCATGTACCTTTGATTACTTAGGTTGAAGGACAGAAATCATAAT
The DNA here is from genome assembly GCF_002878395.1 of Capsicum annuum. Classification (NCBI taxonomy): domain Eukaryota; kingdom Viridiplantae; phylum Streptophyta; class Magnoliopsida; order Solanales; family Solanaceae; genus Capsicum; species Capsicum annuum. Next base: position 234,418 of record NW_025849093.1, read on the forward strand.
ATTGATTAGTTTCTTTGAAATCATGAACTTAAGGATTGATTCTTGATCTTTGATGGAAACCATAATTTCTCTTCTTCTTCTTAAGAGTGGAGAAGATTATGAGTGATGATAAACTGATATTTCATCAGTTAACAGTGTTTAATGGGTGATTTAAGTTGTGGGGTGTGGTTTGATGCAAGAAAAACACAAAAATATCCCTAAAGAAACCAAAGAAAATTGCAGAAATCTTCAGTTGACCACCAAGTTTGACGTCCCGTTAGTTTGGTGACAGCTTTTCACCTAAGTCATCATTTTCAATCTTGAATTCCCCTTTACTATCCTAGGTTGATGACTAGAGCTGATGGGTCATCACTTAGTTGATGGCTTGTTAACTTAGTCGTCACCGAGTTGACAAGTCGTCAACTTCGTCGTCCCTTTTTTGCAGTCAGATACTCCTAAGTAAAATGAGCATAACATTCTACTCCAATAGCGGATTTAGCTGAAACTAGTAGCATTGGAAAAAAGATTCAAAGTGATTTCATTTGTTATATAGTAATCTCTCTAACTCTTTATATACAAGAAGTTATGGTCGATGGAAATTGACAAAAGTTTGGATGTACACTAAAACTTAAGCTATTGGAAAGATTTCAACTTGTCTTTGAGTTACGGGATTTTTGTGAACTCAATTCACATTCAAATGTATTCACACGCTATAGGATTTATCATCACACATTTATTAACAAAGAATCATTAGGTTCAGGTCTGTACGCATAGAAAAGCTGGTTCAAACTTTAGCCCGAAAGTGTGGGGTGTTACATTATCTCCCCCTTGGGATCATTTGTCCCCGGATGATGGATAGGGACTTGTTGAAGCTCAAAAAATATGGAGTAAAGGACCTTGAAGAAGAGAAATCATGATGTCGGCAACTGAATCTTATAAGCACGAAGCATCAGATAATATAGATTGACATAAAGATGACCTTGTGAATAAATTTTAAGGATCATGACTATCACAATACATGGTCTTGTTTTATTTGGTGATCATAGGGTTTATTTTCAACAGTACAAATTACGAAATTAGATTTTGCTGAAGATAGGGATCGAAGCATTCCCTACCGTATAATTCAAAATGAATGAACCTCACTTAGAGACACTACTCGAGAATGACCCAAATAATAAATAACCAATATACTTCATAATTTCCACTTATAATTCTCCCATCACACATCCAAAACCAAAAGTTTGAGTCCCGCTGCATAGTACTATCATGTTGAATCCTATTTCGGTGGAAAAAAGCACTAGCTTTAGCTACAGGACATGTATTCTATACCCTATTAAGAAAATTACTTCACCTTTTCACCACCATCAAACGCACTCGAGTTTTAAATGAAGGATCACTAACCACATAGCCCATTCGTTTGGTGTTTTCATTAATCAAAACATTCAAACCTATCATTACTACTCCCACTTCATGGATCTCCCCACTCAGAACATCCAATTCAATAATTCTCACTAAGATTTTCACCACATAACTCCTTCTTAACTATTTCACATTACGAAAGTTCATCTCCTTCTTCCCCTTTCGCCTATTGCCTTAGCTAAAGAAATCACGTAAAAAATATTACCTTCAAGAACATCTACTCTCCCAGCTAACACATTACTATGCTTCAATAACCACCATTATACTAACATACGGGGGGTCATTGAGGGACTCGAGAATAAACATCATCAATGGAAGTAACACTTGTCACACCAGAACTTATACTTATTGCACTACTCAAGAAGCGACATGAGGAGAAAATATGATTGAATAGTCACAAAGTGCTTCATCTATCAATTGTCTAAATCATATGTAAAGAGTCGTTTGGCACAAACACAACACAACATGGTTTCCTTAAGACAGACCATAAAGAGAAACATGGATACACATATTATGAGGTATATGGTATGAAGCCAAAATTTATGTAGTTAACAACTATGACATGGATTGCCACTTGAAGCGATTGATCCTCAGTTAAAGAACTAAAATTTATCATGAGTTAGTATAAACTTTATCACTTTGGCTAATTCTGTCATAAAATGATTTCATGACATTTAGAAATATATTTTCTTAGGACCAAGCATGTTGTGAGACATAGATTGGGATCATGAGCAGCATAACATATGCCTTGGATAATTGGAATATTGGATACCTTAGGGACATTATTGCTTTTTGTTTTGAGGTTAGAACATTACATGAGTTACATAGACAGCTCAAACATTAGGCGTAGGTATGACATTAATACATAACACTTTTGTAGATATCTATTCAAATCGAAGTAGGAGGAGATTGCTTGAATAGGAATTGATTTATCATGTTTCTTACTTGAAACTTGACACCACAAGAAAATTCGAGAACTACTTTAATCCATCATCTCCTCCTTAGATCAATGTCACACTCCTGGGCTTATGGACATAACGTCACATCAAAATATATAGCCACAACCCTCAACACAATAGAGACGTCACCATGTTCTTAAACTCTAAAATCTCCCTGATGAAATATACTCTAAAGGCCACACTTTCCTAGGACACTAACCGAAACTTCCTTCAACTCCCAAATTCATGCACATACAACTAACATTTTCATGGGCATAGACACCCACACTTCTATAAAATTAACACTCCATCTTCAATTCCTTAGAATACGATCATTACACCCCAAATCACATAACTTACAAATTAACAAAATTCATAAAAATATAACAAAGGAACATATTGCCTACCCATATCTCAATTCAACTATAAAGAACACCATACGACAACTCCCAAACTTCTCCATACTATAAGATTCAAGAACAAAATATAGGTATGCATGACACTCATAGTCATCACACTTTATCTAATAACATGATACCTCTGGGTTTCACTTATTCTTATACACTCACGCACTTATACACTTAATAACTCAACCACAATTCATCATTTTAATACTAGTCCTCCTGTACATAAATATCACAATTATCCACTTCTTTTTCCACAAGTTGCCAACCTAAGCTATTTTACACCTCACATCAAGCTTACTAATTCATTCCCAAAAAAACATACATCACTAATATTAAGCTGCTATTCTTTTTACGACAAGCCACATCACAAGTTCAAGCCTATAGTCTACAATCTATCATTGTGCCACCGATATAGCATTCCACATACTATACTAGTTCATCAAATTGGGTAATTTTACTTAACTACTACCTACAATGACATCCTCTCCATGAAATTACTACTACACCTCAAAATCCACTACATACCTTCGCACATCAAGTCTACTTAACCATGCATACATATTGATTACCTTTAAATTCAACTTACGCTAATGAGTCTCTAACCATAAACTATTGAATAAACTACCCCTTCCCATTCACAACCTATAAATAATTTCTACAACTACCATAACTATCCACTCTCGCTCCTTCCCTATTTTGAATATAGAACAATCATAGACAATCACTACCTTCATAGACTACCATAAAATTTATTAATCTTGCTACAACACTACACAACAACCATAAAACAAAATACCACCCTTTAATTAAAGTATTAAACAACTAAAACTACTTATTTACGCAAAAGTCACCCTCACTCTAACTGCTAACTGTAATGCCCCGCATTTTGGGCTATAATATAGACCATGATTCCAATGCGTTGACAATCCCGAAGCCATAAAACTATGCCAATATGGCATGTTAATTATTTGTTTAGTACATGAATCCATTCAAGCTTGAATTTACACCATAGAGGCCCTTTGACTCAAGGACGAGTTGAAAAGCACTATATGAAATGGTTGAACTTTTGTTATGATTTAAAGGTGGTTTTAAATCACTAAACAGGGAATTTATCATAAATGTTTAATGTTCATAATGCATGTAATAAAAGAGTGCATGATTTTCTAAAGGCAATAGAACACCATAAGTTTGATGAAGTTTTTGCATGATTTTGACTTGACTTTCGGAACTCGAAATCTACTATATCAGTTGCATGTTTTTGGGTGGTCTAAGCTTTGCTTTAAATGAAAGATTTATCTTAATGTATTATGGCTTGAAAATCATGACTTGAAAGTCTTGGTATGACGATACCAAACTCAGAAAATGTCATAATAGACACAGACAAATACAGAAATCAGACTTTATTAGATTTGCATATTTTAGAACTTCAGAATGATGCATGTTCAGAAAAGGCCAAAATAGGGCATAAAGTGAGATTAGGTGGTTCCCCGAAGAAGGCGTGAGTTCATACAACTCCTTGCCCAAAACCATTGTTTGTCGACCTGGGTATATTATTATATGCAGACTTAAGTATCGTGTGGCGTATCAGATTTAGGAACTCCAACCCTTGTGGCACACTCGGGTTGGAAGCTTTCCCACTAAGTTAATGGTGGATTCCATATCGCCCGTGGAATATCAGAATTGTAGGGGATACCACCTAACTCAAAAGTAATACACAGATCAAAATTTGAAATTTACAGATAGGTTACATATTCTCAGAAAGTGCCCATGTGTTTTTCAGAAACTTTTTTATGCATGATGTTTTGATGAAAATTTCTCTCAGATATTATATATATATATGTTCAATTAATTTACTTTGGATTGCTTCGCGTGCCAGTACAATTGTGCTGACCCCCCCTCATTCCAGGTTCTGAGGCACATCTAGGGGTTTAGATAAATAGTAGTGATTTCAAATCATAGACCGGAGTTTGTAGTGGTGTGCATTCTACGATTCAGAAGGCCTGGTTATTTCATATTACTACTATTTATTAGGTTTTGGTCAAATGGGGGCCTTGTCCCAGCTTTCGGACAAATTTGATTAGTTCATGGTAGAGATTTCGTAGACTGAGTTAGACATTATTATTCAAATATATTTTGGATTTTAGCTTTCAGTATTATGATCACATTCAGATTGACCACGTTTCCATATTAGATTTTTCTTTCTGCATTACCTTTTATCATATGAATTATGTGCATGATTACCAGATAGATAGAGAAGGGTGTTCCAGGCCTTCATGGTTCGGGATGCTCGTAACGGCTAGGGCCACGGCTCGGGTCGTGACATTAACCTTGTGACTTCATGTCACAAACTTTTGGACCATCTCACTACCAATAGGTCATGACGCTTTAACATATCCTAATACTAGGGTGAAAATATAGTTTCAACATTCTTCTACACATCAGTACCCTTTTGTGTCACAACCCAAGCTGGGGCCATAGTCGTGATGGATATCCCGAACCATGAAGGCCCAAGCGTCTTTCTCTATCTGGCAATCATACACACTTTTATATAATATGAAGGAAAATGCGGAAAGATAAAATAATTCAGAATCATGGTCAATTAAACAATTGGGTATGGAAACCATAAACCTCCAACAGCGTCTAACATCAGTCTACGAAATGTCTAACAGCTGAAAATAACATTTGTCTAAAATCTGAGACAACGCCCCCAGACGGACCATGAATCAAAATAAAATAACCATAACAATTTTCATAACTACTTCGGGAGGCTCACCAGCTGCAATCTTTTGACAAGTCACTCTACTGCTTAACGGGACCCCAGGACTACGTCTCAGAAACTTGAAATATAGGGGGTCAATACAGATGTACTGGTATGTGAAATAACTCAAAATAACATTTTTTATACAAAATTGATGAGAGCATAAAAAAATGATCATATATGTAAGTAAAATACATGGGCATACTTTAATAATTTCAAACAATTCTTGATAACCATGACTCACTCTTTATTATTCTTCCAAGCTAATTGGTAACCCTACAATTTTGAACCCGCCCTTGACTCGGTGGCTGAGCCTCCAATCCATGAAGCCTCCATGATTTAGAGCTGGTTATACCCCCCCATGTGAGCACACCGCAGGAACTCCTCCCATGTGAGATGTCCTGATTATTTTATTATCCTCCCATGTGGGATACAATATCATAAGACCCATATGGACTACTACGGTTTCCAGTGATGAGCCCTTACACTCAAACGCCTTCTTCAAGTAACCTACTAGCTCTCTTAAGCCCAATTTTAGTTCATTAAAATAAGTATGCTTCATACTTTCAAAACATTCAATATTTATCTTGGTAAGGGTACATAATCACCAGGTATCGTTATACCCTGACTTTCAAGTAAATATCATATCCATTCCATAGCCCATCACATTCAAAACATACACATGACCACCCAAGGTTTATAACATCAGAATAAAATCATCACTTTGAAATCTCAAGAACACTTAGGTATTCCAACCTTTCTTTTGAAGATTTAAAAACATGTGGTGGTCATGTCAATTTGTTTAATCACATACAATTCTTTCTCTTTAAAAAAAGAATATATTTATAACAAGAAACTCCTTCTCATCATCTATAAACCATGTCAAACACCATGATACTGAGAAGATCACTGTCAAATTCTAAAAACATGCATTTCATATCATTCATAATGATTATATAAACATTACATCGCAACAAGAGAGGGAATTTATACTCATGCACTGAATAAATTTTACAAGTCACACAAAATCACACACACATATATATAGTTTTAATTCAATTTCCATGAAAAGTAGATCAAGACAACATGTATTTCAGTCAAAACTGCCCCATGATACACAATCTTCAAAAATCATAAATATATGTCATTATAAATCATAATTGGGGATCTTTAATCTTGAAAAAACATTTAAACTTATGCCCAAGGTTTTTTTGAGTAGTCACACATACCATAGATTATAATATTAGAAAGATGAAACATGGATCTTGATCCTTTTCTTGAAATCCTGAACTTAAGATCTTAAGGGAAAGGATTAGGGTTTGGATTTTTAGAAGAATTGGGTAATGAGGCATATTATTCCTTTAGGAAATGAATTTAAGGATTATTGATGGAATTTGGGTGAAGGAAAGGACCCTTTTGCCATTAAAAAGAGGAAAAGAACCTGGAAATTAGGTGTGTATGACAGAGCATGCGTCGCATGCTAATCGTGCACAGCTACTCCCTCTCTAACGAAAATGGGTGTAACTTTTTGCTCGGGTGTCGGATTTAGGCAAAATAGGAATCATTGGAAAACTAATTCAATTATCTACAATTTTTTGGGTCTTGAGCTAAAAAATTCTATGTGTATTGAAAGTTATACATGTTCAAAGTAGAACCTTGTAGAATCGAGTATCAAACTTTGTATGAATGAATTACTCTTGGCTCAACATTTCTCCAAGCGATTTATGTGAACATTTTTCACCTCATAATCACTTCATATACTAGGGGAAAGATCATGACACATGAATTTAAATATAAACCATGGAATTTGAGCTTACGCACGTAGGAATAACAGTTTGATTTCTATCTCAAAAAAATGTGGGGTGTTACGTTATCTCCCCCTAGGGATCATTTGTTCCCGAATGATTGGTAGGGAATTTTTGAAGGTATAAAATTGTAGAATGAAGAACGAAACCTCACATTGAACATGTTTCCTTAACAAAATACATAAAGGCATCAAACGAGCTTTATGATAACCCTTAGTGAAACGTGAAAGCATGAAACATGAGATAACAAAACATGACATGATCTTGGCTTGTGTTTTATGGAACATGATCAAAACATTGTATGACATGAATTTTCCTAAGAATCCTCGGCCTGATAAAGATCGGTACAGGATATGAGAAGAGATTCTTGCGGGACATATGAATTGAAACGTTCTCCATCTTACAATGTACAACGAAAAGAGTTAAACTTAAAGACACTAATCTTCTACACCCCAAATAATAAATAGCATGCTTCACACTCACCAAATTACAATTCTTCAATCACATATCTAGCCACAAGAATTTGAGTCCCACTACTTAGTAAGGCTATGTTGAGGCCAAACTCGAAGTTACAAGGTGGTAACTTAAGTTAGATCCTGTACTCTACTTCCCTTTAAGAAGATTTACATCACCTTGTCACCACTGTCAACACACTCAAGTTTTAAATGAAGGAGTATAAACCATACATCGCATTGATTTATATTTTAAACAATCACAACTATCAGGACTAATTATTACTACACCGACTACATGAATCTCTGCACTAAGACCAGCCAATTTTAATCACTCTCACATAGACTTTAGCCCCATATCTCTTTCTTATCTTTTTCACATAACAAAAGTTCATCTCCTTCTTCCCCCATCTCTCCTAAAATTTTTCTAAAGAAATCACATCAAAACTTTCACACTCAAGATCATCTACTCCCCTATCTAAAACATTACCACGCTTCCACAAAAACTATCATACTACATATAGAGGGTCATTGAGGGACCCGAGCATAAACATCATGAATAGAAGTAACACTCAATCCATATCTTATACTTATTGCACTTATGAAGGAAGGACATGAGGTGAAGATACGATTGAATAGACACAAAGTGCTTTATATGTCAATTGGTTTGGATCATAAGTAAAGAGTCATTCAGCATAAACACAAAACATCATGGTTTCCTTAGGACAAATCAAAATGAGAAACATGGATGCACATATCATGAGCTATATGGCATAAAGCTGAAATATATGTTGTTAACAACAAAGATAAGGCTTTCATTCAAAGAGCTGAAATTCTACATGAGTTAGCATAAACTTTATCACTTTGGCTAATTCAGGCATAAAATGATTCCACAACATGTAGAAACATATTTTCTTAGGACCAAACATGCTGTGAGAAATAGATTTTGATCATAAGCAACATAATTTATGGTTTGGATACTTGGACTATTAGATCACTGAGGGACATTATTGCTCCTTATTTGGATATTGTAACATGACATTAGTTACATAGAGAGCTCAAACCTTTGTCATAGGAAAGAAAGGAATAAATAAGACATTGGTAAAAGTCCATTCAAATCGAAGTAGGAGGAGCTTGCTTGAACAGGAGTTGATTTAACATGATTCTTACTTGAAACTTGACACCATAAAAAATATTCGAGAACTACTTTAATCTATCATCTCCCCTTTAGATTAAAGTCACCCTCCTAGACTTGCAAACATAATCTCACATCAAAATTTGTAGCCACAACCCCCAATGCAAATAAGACATCACCATACACTTAAACTCCAAACTCTCTTTGATGAACTATACTTTGAAGTCGTTGCTTTCCGAAAATGCAACTCTTAACTTTCACTAACCTCTATAGCCATCACTCTACAACTCCCACTCTCATGAGTGTATGCATCCACTCTCCTTATCACGAAAGGGTGTCAATATACACATGAATACAACTCCTCTCATTTATTTTTAATACAATGACACTAAATTCTTTCTAGGACATCCATTCAGGAACAGTAATCATAACTTCCTCTAACACCCAAAGTCACTAACTTATGACTAACATTATTATGGATATGGACATGGACATCCATACTTATAAACACTTAACACTCTATCCTCAACTCCTTAGAATACTTGCATTACACCTCTAATCACGTAACTTACAACTTAACAAAATTTGTGAAATCATACCCAAGGCTCATATTGCCTTCCAGTATTTCCGCAATTCAACTCTAACGAACACCGAACAACAACTCACTAGACTTCCCCATACTATAATTTTAAAAACAAAAACTAGGTACGTAAAACACTTATACTCATAAATGCTAAGCCTTACCTTTTTAAGTATACTCTAAAGGCATTTCTTTCCCAGAATGCTACTCTTTTTTTTTTTTGCCTATCCTTTATCGTCATCAACCTACAACACGCAGTCTCATGAACATACACAACCTCAATCCTTATCACATAAAAATCCACTCTCTACCACTTAACCTTCTAATATTAGACCGTTAATTGCATAACTCATATCATAAAATCTTATCCAACGAGTAACGCCATACTACCAGGGAGTGAAACTTATTCTTATATACTTAAGCCCTTATCCACTTAATGAATCACCCATAATTTGTCATTTTAACAAAAGTCCCCATATACACATATACTTCACAATTACCACTTAAACTTTTCATCAATTATTAACTTAGGCTCTTTCACAAATTACATCAATCCTACTAATTCATTTACACAAAACATACATTATTAATCTTAAGCTACTATTCTTACCACCACATTCTACATAAAAAATTCAAGCCTATAGTCTAGCATCAATCATCTACCACCAATTAAGAGTGCAACATAATATGCTAGTCCATCAAATTGGGAAATTCTACCCAAATCACCTCCATGACATTACTACTACACCTCAAAATCTTATACATACCTTCTCACAAGTACTAATAGTTTACAACTACTAAAGAAAATAAGGTCAAGGGGGTAAGGTCACATAATAGACATGGTCAACCTTAATCTCATATTATAAACCTATACAATCTTATCTACATATTCTATTTTCTCACATCATACTTAATTACCCAAGTATAAGTTAGACTACCTTCAAATTTCACAAACAATAATGAGTCTATACTTATAACTTATTGGTAAATCTAAACATTTTCGTTCACAACCTACAAGGGATTTCTATTACCGCCATATCTATCCACTCTAGGCTTCTTTCATATTCTTGAATAGATAATAATCATAGCCAAACACTTTCTTTGGTGAATACCTTATAATCTACAAATATTGCTACCATCTTTGTCTATCACTATAAAATGTAAAATCATCCCTCAATCAACGGTTATACAACTCAAAATATTTATTTATACAAAAGTCACCCGCACTCAGACTTCTAATCTTATGAATTCATATCACCAACTTCTTGGTCCAATCTCACTACCAATTGATTATGACACTGATAATTTAACTTTTACGACTACTCAGATGGAAATACAGTTATGTAATACCCAAAATTTTTCTAAGCTAAGAGACGAACCATTTTTCCTACATATAAAATCTCCTATCCTGTAGTTCATACTTGATTACATGACTTACAATGAGTATCCTAGCGATAAGATAGTTGATGATGCATTAAGCATGTTCATATGAGTCACTTAAGGTAATACAAGCTAAGAGTTTTTGAATCTATCAAGTTTTAGTGTTCAATTTTGTAAGGGTCATATTTGAACGAGTATAACTCGATGTTAATGTGGTATTTCTACATATTTCTACCCACCAAATTATAGAGAATAGAATTATCTTTCCAACTATATCAATTTCATCAAAATCCGACATACAACCACATGAAATATGGTTGGAAATCCAACCACATGTTTATGTTATTGGTTGATGTTCATGTGGTTGGAGTTTGATGATGCCTAAGATGGGATCCTTGTATGTTTTGTGTGAGGATATGGTGGTATTTAATGTATAAATATGTGAAATTGGTGGTTGAATATCTGTAATCTTGATGAATCCACCTATGCCTAAGATGTGCATGTAAGGTGTTTGTGAAAATACCTAAGGGAATAGAAATCATTCTTTTATGACATAATAAGTCCTAAATGACTATTCCATTCTCTAAGTTTATGTTCAACGTGATCCCCATGCTATTGTCTTGAATTGAAGATGTTGTATGAGATGCTCATGATATTGTTGTGATATGGAATGACCATGTTATTGAAGCAATGCAAGTATATACATGTTGTATGCATTCCCGATCATGTGATAGTTTGTTGAGAATCATTCTTATTATGAAATTCTTACTTATGATATTGTGAATTGTGGACTCTACTCTTATGATCAAGTCAGTCAGTTTCCTTCCATCGAGTCCTAGGGGTATTTGTACCCAAAACTATAGTTGTGTACATAGATCTAGTGTCATGTTTGACATCCTCAGTCAAGCTATGCTCTATAGATTTCAGTTAGTCACGTGACTCAGAAAAACTCAAAAATCTTAGTAGTTCAGTAGTCCCAGTAGTTTCAGTACTCTCAGTTAGACCTCAGATTTCAAGTAGTTTTTCCGTCAGTCAATATAACTCAGTAAATTTAGCTTAGTTTAGCTAAGAAAATATTATCAGCTCAGTTAATCAATTTATAAATCATTCCAGTTAGTCCGTTCAGTGCAATTAATCTTTTTAGAGTCTTTTAGTTGGGAGTAGGGACTAGCACCGAGCGAGTGCAGGGATGGCCATTTTTCCCATTATAAAGGCAGAGTCGTTAGCAATAATCCCTATACTCCAAAACTCTGTAGCCAGTGCATGACAGGAGTCACCCATCAGATTAAGGTTGTACTTAACTATTATATTGCCTTAGGCTTGATTTCCTATTTAGGGTCACCCGTCAGAAAGGATTGACCATAGGAGAGGTCTCTACCCGTGGCACAGTATTGAAACCCTTCTAATCAGGGCAAATATTAGACCCCACCAGTATAGTATCGGGGCATGTTGGTTAGGTTATTACCTCCCACAGTCACAGTTATAGTTATAGTTTAAGTATCAATCTTCAGAGTAGAAATCAGGATTCAGGACTATCAGATATAGTCATCGATCTCAGTAAGAAACTCAGATAGTTCCATTGATTCCTGGACCATCCCGTCAGATAGGCTTGGTCCCATATTCAGATGCTTATTATTAGATCTAGAGGTCACCAGGCAGACAGGCTTGATCTCAATCTCAGATTCAGTGAGTATTCTCATTATCAGTTTTAGAGATCACTTGTTAGCTAGGACTGATCTCAGACTTAGATGTTCAGATACAGTTTGGAACTCAGATAGTTTTCCCCAGAATTAGGACTATTAGATACAGTCATCCATGCTATTAGTCATTCAGTATCTCAATATCATGAAACTTATATTGTCAGAGTTCAAACTCAAGTAGTCGGTATCTCCACGAGTTCAGTAGCAGTTATGTATGAATGTATGTATGTATTCTCATGTTCATATTATTCAGCATCTTCATGCATATAAACCCTATGAATATATCCTACCCCCACGTATACTCAATACTTTAGTTGTACTGATGCATTTGCGCTATGGTGCTTTCTTTTTATGTTACACCGTAGGTTCTAAGGTGCAGATTCCAGATCAACAGTAGCAGTTCAGTAAGCAGTGAGTCCTCATCTTTCGAGGACATAATCGTTACATTCATTATTCTAGTATTTTAGTTTAGTTTCAGTTTAGGGAGTTAGTTGGAGACATGTTCCTTCAACTCCTTATTCAGACAGTTTAGAAGCTTTCAGACGATTATAGAGTTTTTAGATTTAGACTTTAGTATTTTCAATTTTGTTTTGGTACTGTGATACCACCTTATTTCAGATATTTTATTATTCAAGATTGAACCTTACACCCTCTTTGTTCATGTTTCCGTATTTTCTATGTATATTATGCAGTTACAGGTACAGATATCAATCATTGGTTAGCTTGTGGTCCTTTGGAGTCATGAGCATCGTGTAGCGTTCCAGTTCAGCAAATCAAGGCGTTACAAGTTCAAACATTCTGCTACACATAATTCCACTTATGCATGACATCTGCAACATAAATTTTGAAAGGACTGTATACACTTAATTCCTCATGCTAAAAAGCACTTCATCAGACTCAATGTTTACACTAGAATCAATACACCTTAAAGAACTAATGGACTCTTCTAAAGTCCTTGCATAATTTTATAATCTTTATAACTCAATTAGAAAAGGACCACATCATTTGGATTCTAAGATTTTGTACTTAATCACCTAAAAAATAAGACATATCTAAGAACATCAGAGTAAGAAAAGAATTGGGATAACTTTAAATTCTTATGGATGACACCATAGCACGAACAAGAGTATGCAAAAAGAATATTTTGACTCCATAGAATGAACTAGAACATAAAGAAAGAGATACATTCCAAAACGCCTTGTATCCTCCTACTTATAAGTGTGGCACGCTACACACCCATAAATAGGACTCTACCCAACTTGATTTCATAGACACTCTGGGACCATGAACCATGCTCTGATATAAAGTTTGTCACAACCCGAGCTGGGGCCCTAGCCGTGATGGGCATCCCGAACCGTGAAGGTCCGAGTGTCTTTCTCTATCTAGCAATTATACACAATTTCATATAGTATGAAGTAAAATATGGAAAGATAAAATAATACAAAACCATGGTCAATTGAACAATTGGATATGGAAACCATAAACCTCTAACAATGTCTAACATCAGTCTGCGCTGGAAATATTATTTTCCTAAAATCTGAGACAAGGACCCTAGATAGACCATGAATCAAAATAAAATAACCATAAAAATTTTCATAACTAGGCCTTCTGAAGTAAGGGAAGGTTACCAGCTGCAAACTTCTGACAAGTTAATCTACTGCTTAACGGGACCCTAGGACTGCATCTCAGAATCCTAAAATATATTGGGTCAATACAGATGTACTAGTATGTGTAACAACTCAAAATAATATGTTTTTATACAAAAGAGATGAGAACATTTCATAAAAACAATGATCAGATATGTAAGTAAAATACATAGGCATACTTTAATAATTTTAAATAATTCTTGACAACCTTGATTCACACTTTATTATTCTTCTTACCTATACACCCTACAATTTTGAAACTCCACGGGCTATGTGGAACCCGCCCTTGACTCTGTGGCTGAGCCTTCAATCCAAGTAGTCGTCGGGATTTGGAGAAGGTGATACCCCTCATGTGAGCACACCTTAGGAATACCCCCATGTGAGATGCCCTAAGTATTTTATTATCCATTCATGTAGGATACAATATCATAAGACCCACATCGGCAACTACGATTTCCAGCGATGAGCCCTTAGACGTAAATGTCTTCTTCTAGTAACCTAATGGCTCTCTTATTCCCAATTTTAGTTCTTTAAAACAAATATACTTCATACTTTCAAAACATTCAATACTTATCTTTTTGAAGGCACATAATCACTAGGTATCGTCATACCCCGACTTGAAAGTCAATATCATATCCATTACATAGCCCATCACATTCAAAACAACACATGACCACCCAAGGTTCATAACATCACAATAAAATCATCACTTTAAAATCTCAAGCTCCAACCTTTCTTTGCAAGATTCAAAACATGTGGTGTTCATATCAATTTGTTTGATCAGATGCAATTCTTTCTCTTTAAAGAAAGTATATTTTATAACAAGAAACTCTTCACATCATCTATAAACCATGTCAAACACCATGATATTGAGAAGATCAGTTTCAAATTCTAAAAACATGCATTTCAAATCATTCATAATAATTATATAAACTTAACTTCGCAATAAGAGAGTAAAATCATACTCATGCTCTCAATAAATATTACAAATCACATGAAATCACATATATATTTATAGTTGTAATTCAATTTCCATGAAAAGTACTTCAAGACAACATATATTTCAGTCAAAACAGCCCCATTATGCATAATCTTCGAAAATCATATCGTATACTTCATTATAAATCATAATTGGGTATCTTTAATCTTGATAAAACATTTAAACTTATGCCCAAGATTTTTAGAGTAGTCGTATATAACATAGATTATAATATTTGAAAGATGGAACGCAGATCTTGTTTCTTTTCTTGAAATCTTAAACATAAGATATTGATTCTTGATCTTGAGGGAAAGGAATAGGGTTTGGATTTGGAGAGGAATTTTGTAATGAGGCATATTATGCCTTTGGGGAATGAATTTAAGATTTATGGACGGAATTTGATTGAAGGAAAGGACCCTTTTTCCCTTAAAAAGCAAAAATAGAACCTGGAAATTAGGTGTGTTCGGAAGAGTGTGCATCGTACGCTAATCGCGCCCAGCTACTATCTCTCTAATGAAAATAGATGTAACAGTTTTCTCGTGTGTCGGATTTAGGCAAAATTAATATCGTTGGAAAACTAATTTAATTATCTTCAACTTGGTGGGTCTTGAGATGGAAATTTCTATGTGTATTGACAGTTATACACGTTCAAAGTATACCCTTGTAGAATCAAGTATCAAACGTTGGATGAATGAATTAATCTTGGCTCAACTTTCCTCAAAGCGATTTATGCGAACATATTTCACCTCATAATCACTTCATATACTAGGGAAAAGATCATGACACATGAATTTAAATATAAACCATGGAATTTGAGCTTACGCACATAGGAACGACAATTTAATTTCTATCTCAAAAAATGTAGGGTATTACATTATGTATGATAGCTGCAACAATAATTTTGAAAGGGGGAAGAATACACTTAATACCTCAGGCTGAAAAGCACGATTTCATTAGGATAAGGTACACACTTAAATCTATACAAATTGAACCACTAATGGATTCCTCTCAATTACTTGTGCTATCTCATAACTTAATGGAAAAGTCAATTGGAGAGAGCCACATCACTGGGGGGAGCTATACTCTTAGACTTGTATCACCTAGACCAAGGGGCATGACCCATTAAATTAGAGAAGGGAAGGAATTTGTATAACTTTCTTATGCATGACACTATAGCATGAACTAGATTATGAAAGAATAAGAAAATCTCCTAAGTGCTTGGTAGCCTCCTGAATATAAGGTGTATAACTCACCCGTAAGCAAGAATCTACTACACATAATTTCACAGACACTCTGGGACCATGAACCATGCTCTGATAATAGTTTGTAACAACTAGAACAAAGGCTCAGGCCACGACGAGCACCTCGAATTATGAATGCCCAAGATCCCTTTTCTACTGACAATTATATACATAATTAATAAACTATAAGAAAATGAGGAAAACAAAATGGAATAATGGTCATCAAATTTAAGCAAAAAAATATGGTTATAATTTCAACAAGACCCAAATCTATCTAACACGTGTCTACGAAAACTATACTAACTGAAAGACAACAAAATCTGTTTGAAGATTGGGATAAGGCCCCCTGTCGGACCATGAACTAAAGACAATGAAAGCATGATATAAGGCCTTCCAAAATAAGGGAGGCTTACTAATTCCAATTGTCTGACAATGGTCTACAACTTAGCGGGACCCCAGGGATGATCCTTAGATCCTGAAATATAGGTAGTCAATAAAAATGTACTAGTACGCAGAGCAATCAAAAATAACATACTTTTATATAATTTAAGTTAGAGAAATTTATGAAATATTTTACATACGTTATATGAAAACACATGGGCATTCTTTAAAGATTTGAAAGAATTGCAAGTCATATATCTAAGAAATACATTATCATATTACAACTCTTACATTTAAAAGCTTTTTAGAAAACCAATTCATTCAAATAGTACAATAGGATTCATGTTTCAAAACATATGTCAGACCATGCAAATATTCTCTTTTTCAATATTTCAACAAATGGTGGTCAATTTCTCTAAACAATCTTGCAATTCCTTTGATTATCACATTTAACATTTAAAATGAGATACTTTCCATCTCTTCAATTCTCAACCAACAGAAAGTTCATATAAGATAGTAAAACCCTTGGTTCATGCTTTAAGACATGCAATTGAATAACCCATACTTTGTAAATCAAGAAATAATACCATAATAGAGGTATATACATTATTCATGCTCTCAATTCATATTCCAAAACTGAAAACACATAAATACATCTACAGGATTAAAAATTTAAGTTTAAGGGAAGGCCTCAAGACCAAAACATTCACAATGGATATTTCTTAAACCCCTCATAATCATATGATTTCTCAACATTCCAAAACCTTATTAAAATTCTTTTACCATGCCCATATAAGTTAGTAAAACTCGACATACCTTATATTACTTGGTTTGAAGGATGGAAATACAAATCTTAATTCGTTTCTTGGACTTAAGGATTGATTCTTGATCTTTGATGAAAACTCTAATTTCTCTTGTTCTTTAAAGTGAAGAGGATTATGAGTGATGATAAACTGATATTTTATCAGTTAATAGGGTTTAATGTGTGATTTAAATCTTGGGTTGGGGTTTGAGTTCAGAAAAATACCAAAATACCCCTAAAGAAACCAAAAAAAATTGAAGAAATCTTCAGTTGACGACCAAGGTTGATGGCCAGTCAGTTAGGTAATGGATCGTGACCTAAGTCATCAATTTAAGTCTTGAATTTACCCCTAACTGTAGTAGGTTGATGACTAGAATTGATGGTTCATCACTTACTTCACGGCTCGCCAACTTAGTCTTCACCTAGTTGACAAGTCGTCAGCTTCGTCATTATTTTTTGGCAATCAGATACTCGAAAGTTACATGAGCATAATCTCAACTCAAAGACAACTCAAAGAGATTTCATTGAACAAATAGTAGTCCCTATAACTCATTATATACAACAAGTTATGGTCGATGGAATTTTACCCAAGTTTAGATGTTCACTAAAACTGAAGCGATAGAAAGTTTTCAACTTTTCATTGAGTTAGGGGACTTTTATGACCTCAATTCATATTCTAAGGTATTCACACCCTATAGGATTGATCATCACACATTTATTAATAAAGAATCATTGGGTTTGGGTCTATACGCATAGAAAAGGTTGTTCAAACTTTAGCTCGAAAGTGCGGGGTGTTACACTAGTCATCAAGATTCCTCCTCCGTAGATACTCAATTAGAGTTTCATGTAAATTATATTCATGAGGAAAATGATCTTCTTCCTATTCAAACTATGTTTCGGAAATTAGTTCGTAGCATAAATTACCTTAATATTGCCTGACCTTATATCACTTTTGCAGTTCCAAAAGTTAGTCAATTTATGCAAGCTCCATGTCAACACCATTTGGTGGTTTTACATCACATCATTCGGTATATCATAATCCAATCGTGGATTATTCTCTCCTGGTGGTTCTCCCATTAGTTCTCAAAATCATCATCATAGGTTTAATATCAATCTATGTCTACTCCTTGCTATGAGGTTGTATGACTTCGTGGATTACTTGCTGGGATTGAATTTTGTCAATCTACTTTGACTCCTCTTCATGCCGACAATACATGTGCTATTCAAATTGCTACTAATCCGGTTTATCATGAGAGGATCAAATACATCAAAGTATACTGTCATTATATACGGGAAACTGTAGACAAAAGATTTATTACTCTTCCACACATGTTGGGTGATCTTCAAATAGCTGATGTATTTACCAAAACCTCTCCACGACAACGTCATCAATTTCTAGTAGGAAAATTGATGCTTCTTCATCCACCAGCATCAATTTGAGGGGGGATGTTAGCATGATGGTCAATTTTAAGATCATGAAATAATAGTGAATATTATTTATATTAATGTAATTATATATTGTAGTTTATTTGTAATTATAGAGATCTGATGTAGTAAGCAATGTGATGGAATAGAAGATTATAAGGGATACAATAGCAGATTCGAAGGGATAAAGTAACTGATCTTTAGAGATCGGAAAGATGAATTTTTGGGGATGTAATCTTTGAATACTTTCTATTTAATGGAAACACTCTCAACATTGAGAGACATTCAACACAAAATTTAAAAGCAGGTCATCTGAGAAGCAACACACTATTGCGCGCTCCTCCACTGAAGCTAAGTATTGTGCATTAGCTTCTGCACTTTCTTAGGTCAATTGGGTTCAAAAAAATCTTGTAGAACTACATGCACAGTTATCTTATCCTCGCACGATCTATTGTGATAATGCTAGTGCTACCTATCTTTGTCAACATCCAGTACTGCAAGTAGGATGAGAAACATTGAAGTTATTTTCACTTTGTTAGAGATGAAGTGCAGCATAAACAGGTGCTTGTTCAACATTTACATGATACTGATCAGCTCGTAGACACCCTTACAAAGACTTCACCTCGTCTGCTCTTTATCAACATCTTTCAAATTTAAAGGTTATTGATCGTACCTTCAACTTGCGGTGGCGTATTGGAACATGATTGATTGTGCAATATATTGTATAGATTTTCTCTCCCTTATTTGTGCTTTATTAAATGTATATTAGTTGTCATTTAGAGTTGTATATTACGTCAATATTTTACAGTTCTATACTCCTACTATTTAGGAGTTAATATTTGTTTATCAATTGTATATAAAGTGCCTTGCACAATATGAATAGAATACAAATCTGAAATACTTTTCCATCTCTCAAACCTTTGGTTTGAAAAAAGTGACAACATGGAAAAGGCCAAACAACAAATTGATATCAAACATGTCAACTGGATAAAACATTTCAAATTTACCCTGAAATTCAATACTGAATGATGTTGTAAAGGCAATCCGGGTGAAGCAGCAAGAGGAGGTATTCCATTCATACTTTGGTTAATGCAGTAACAATAAATAAGAATATCTGGCACTGTTAAAGGTCGTCAATGGTTCATTGATAGTGATTTTAAGGACCTGATCAGTGAATATAATTCTCTCATTCAATTGAATATGACTAATAATAACAACAACTATCAAAACCATCTCAAAGGACACATCCATAATGTGTGACAGCTTTAACTCAAGGAAGATCTCGTGTCAAACAAATGTTCAGAGAAGCGAATTTTGTGGCAGATTGTCTTGCCAATATTGAGCTTCTTACAAGATAATAGAAGTTCTTCAATAACAAGTCCTCTCATGATGTTGTCATTTTTTTTTTTTGGTTTCCCACCCGGTGTCCAATACCCCAACTAAATCCGAATTTGTGCCAGTCCATGTTTTGGTGGTTGGCTGGGGGAGGGGGGGTGCGTAAAGTTCTCCCTAACAAAGGCAACTTCATACCTATGGGTACTTGAACCGGAGACCTCTAGTTAAGATTGAAGGAGTACCTACTATTTCATCACAAACTGTTTTGGTTATCATCCTTATAGTACACTACAAGATCATCTTTCATAAACGTAACATTAGAGAAGAGGATCTCCTTTGTTTAGTAATTGTGCTTATTTAAATATGTCCTACATTGTATCCTGGAGGCTAAGGTTTATGTACTCCTCAGTGGATATTTTTGGAAGCTTATAGAGACCACCCCCCCCCCCCCCCCCCCCTGACCAATCCACCCAAATACCATGGGCTAGTAAAGTCTGGGTGAATGTTTTTACACTATTTCCTTTGTCTGCTTCTATTCCTTTTAACTTCTGACAATCCAATTTTGTGCACTACCTCTTCACATTTTCTATGCTCCTGTTGGAGCTAGTTTCCTCACTTAATATCCCAGTTGTGTCAGTCATTTCATTCCGTAGAACCTTCTTCAGTAAATTTTCTGTGTATATTGGCTATGTCACGTTCCAACTCTCCATAGATTTGGATATATGAAAGGCTTTCTGATATTCTTCATCAGACTATAAGTGGTATGCACATCTTTGTTGTTTTCCGCTCTCTCCTAGCTTTCCACATTCCCTTGAATCTTTTCAATAATTTTATTTGTTCTTATGTAGTGGTATGCTCATTTGTGCAAACCACTGTCTGCTCAAATATGTCATTGAACTATTAGAAATGACTCATTTATTCCATTAGTAAAAAGTTTAGCTCATTCATGCCATCGCCGTTACAAAACTAACTCATCCATACCATTACTATTCAATGGTGGTTTTCAAAAATAGCTTCGCAACGTGACCTTTTATTAGAGGTCCACGTCACTAATTAAAATAAGCCAAAAGGTTCAAATATGACATTAAACTATTAGAAATGGCTCATTTATGACATCAGTTAAAACTTCGACTCATTCATGCTATCACCATTACAAAGTCATTTCACCCATTCCATTACTTTTTAATGATAAGTTTTTAAAAATAGCTTTGTCACGTGGTCTTTTGTTAGAAGTCCACATCATTAATTAAAAAATCATTATTAATTTCAAAATATTTGAAATTAGTTACTATCAGGAATATTTATTCCACCATTTATACCATAATAATGGGAGAAGTTATTTCATATACATGCCAAGGTTATTGGAAAAGCCTTTAACCTTGGCTTGTATATGAAATAACTTGTTAAGGAGAGCTCAGTGGAACTCCATCAGGTCAATAAAAAACAATGACCCTAAATCGAGTTTGAACTCTTGGAGTAGGAGGAGCTCCACCTATATTGTCCTTAACGGGATAGAAGAGTTCCACGAGCATCAGATCTTATAGGAGGCATGATCTAAAAAGGAAACATACAGTAACTAGAGGAGATTCAACACCTTTGTAATACACCGTACTTTTCCTAGCTTAATTTTGCTCCTAGAATGTCAAGGGTTTGCTTCAAAAACGAATGACTTTGTTACATGTAGAATTTTAAAGATTGGACCCTCTATTGTGTAGATAATCGAATAAGCTTTCCATCAATACCAACTTCGTCCAAATTCGATACTCGGTTGAAATGTTCGAGCATTTTCAGTAAGGTAGTATGCCAGTTGGGCAAGCACTGCATCACGGTGAAGGTAAATATGGCAATCGTTAAATTACAGTCGCCCTCCATTATAGCTCCACATCCGGGAGAAGCCTTATTTCCTATTTGTCCATTTCCAGTGGCTCACCTCGATGGTGGCACATCACGGTGATGGCCCAAATGACAAATCAGTAGAGCATCGTGATAGCTCCACATCGCAAAGAACTTCCAATTCCCAGCCGTCAAAAAACAGTGAGCCACCGCAATAGTGGCGCATCGTGGTGACATGTTATATCGAGAAAATTTTTCTTTTTCTAGTTCCGATCAAAAATTAAAGAGGGCTCTTTGCTCAATTCCCAAGCCCCAATCAGGTCATTTAGCTAATGGAATAAATGATCAATTTATGATAGTTCAATTGCATATTTGAGCCATTTTCCTTATTTTTATTAATGACATGGATCTTTAATAAAAGGCATAATACATAAACATGACCCTAAACTAGACACCAAATTATAACTTTGACCTTAAACTTTGATAGTCCACAAATAGGACCTTTAACTATTCAAAACCTGAACAAATATGACCTCCAATTTTACAATTCCATGCGTGAGTTTCACTCGCGCCTATGTGAAAAACTAATTCAATCACATGGTTCCACATAGTTAAAAGTGCTGACTTGGAGGAAGGTCATATTTGAGCAGTTTTGAATAGTTAAAATATATATTTGTGCACTCTCAAAGTTTTACTTTCTGTGTTAAAACAACGTCGTTGTTTATTATTATTATTATTATTATTATTATTATTATTATGATTATGATTATTATTATTATTATTATGATGATTATTAATATTATTTTATTTATTTCAATAGCAGCAGCACCTAACTTTTCTTTTATTTAAAAAACAATCCACTAGCAGGGATCGAACATGTGTAGTAGGCTAAAGGAAGCCCCCAAGAAGAGAAAAGAACACGACTAGTCTATCTAAGTACCTTATTTCATGTGGTTCAACATGAATATACGTACATAAACATATATTTTCTACCTTATATATACAACGTATTTTTTTTACCTAGGTGGTCCGGATGAACCCCATGGCAACCACGTAGGTCCTCTCCTGCTTTAATTTAATAACGGTTTGGTAACGTTACATTATAATAACGTTAATTGATAATGTTAATTTAATAAACCACTACTACTATAATACCCCACAAAATCGCGTGTCAAATTCAACTCGTAAAGCACCAGAAAATATCCCAAGATTTAGAAAAATTTTACTAAGTGTTCAAGATTCAACACTTAGTCTTATTTTAGACCTCCAAACTTTAGGGATTTATTTGGCGACCTTTCCGACATCCGTTTTTCAATTTTCAAGTTGAGTTACAATAGGGAAAGCTCGTATTATATTTCGGGTGAGTTTTGGAATTTTTCAAGTAGCATAAAGGCACGTTTGGGTGCCCAAAATAGAAGTCCCGCGCGATTAGCCCACGCCGCCTGCAAACTCCAGTGCTTGCCCAATTTTTTTTAGCATTTTAGGTTCAACTTCAAATGATCATAACTCTCTGTACATAATGAACTGTGAGAGCTGCTATATTCAAATGAAATCTATGAGTGTATTCCTTCCAATGCAATTGGTTTCATCTAGATTGGGCATCTGAGTAAAAAATTATAATCCATTTACTTCAGCCTATCAGACAATCAACAGAGGGAAAGCTGCGGCTTTTTCTCTTTTTTTTTAAGGACATTTTGGGAGATAAATTATAATCCATTTACTTCAGCCTATCAGACAACCAACTGAGGGACAGCTGCGGCTTTTTCTCCTTTTTTAAGGACATTTTGGTTATCTCCCACCCCATATATACCCATAAATATGGAATTAATCCCATTTTCAACCAAAATACACTCTTTTCTTCCATTTTATCTTAAGAACAAGAAGATGGTTTTCAATTGGGGATTTAAGTTCAAGAATCTTTCCATCAATCTTCCAAGAATCACGAACTAAGGTATGCGTATGTTGATTTATGGATTCCTTTCATCCATAAATTTCAAAAAAATCATCTTCTAAATTATGTATTATGATATTTATGATGTTGATGGTTGATGATCATGTTGTTGAAATTTGATGAGGCCCAAGATGGGATCTTAGTATGTTTGTATGAAACTATGGTGGTATATGATGTATTAACATGTGAAATTGGTTGTTGAATACTTGTAATCTTGATGAATCCAGCTATGCTAAAGATTTGCATGTAAGGTGTTTGTGAAAATACCTAAGAGACTAGAAATCATGCTTTTATGACATAATAGGTCATAAATAACTAGACCGTGTTCTATGCTTATGTTCAATATGATTTCCATGCAAATTGTTATGCATTTTTGTTGTAATATGGAATTCTCTTGAAATTGAATTTATGCAAGTATTTACATGTTATATGCATTCTCTTTTCATGACCCAGAATATGATAGCCATGTGTAGTATGAAATTCTCTACTTATGATATTGTGAATTGTGGACTTTATTCTTATGATCAAGTCAGTCATGTGTGTCAGTTTCCTTCCATCGAGTCCTGGGGGTACTTGTCCCCGAAAAATATAGTTGTGTACCTAGAGCTATGTCATGTTGTCACAATATTCTTAGTCAATCCATGCTCAGTAGAATTTAGTCAGTCATGTGACTCAAGAAATCTCAGTAATCTCATGAACTCAGTTATTTACCAGACATCAGTAGTAATTCCGTCAGTCAATGGAAATTCAGTAAACTCAGTACCATTAAAATTCTACTCAGTACTCTGTAACGTCAGTTCTCTCAGTCAGTCCTCAGATCTCAGTAGTATTCTGTCTGTCTACGAAACTCATTAAATTTAGCTTAGCTCAGCTAAGCAACACTATCAGTCCAGTAAATCAGTTCAGTAATAAGTTCAGTTAGTCATGCTCAGTGTCTATTCAGATGGGAGTAGAAGTTAGCATCGAATGAACCCAAGGATGGGAACACATACTGTCAGATGAGGGTCTGATTCTTAGCAGTCATCCTTGGGTTCTAGAACTATGTAACCCGTATAGGTTGAGACATCAACACTGCCAGCTTGAGGGTTGATAAGGTGAACATCTGTCGTTCTCTTTTGGGGACACTGCCAGATTTGAGGGCCACTCACAGCTTGTCTTTACCCGTGGCACGGTATTAACAGTCTTCCAATCAGGGAAAGGATTGGACCCCCCAGTTCAGCTACATTAGCATACATGGGTCCTGTCGGTTAAAGTACTATCTCCCAGAGTTTCAGTCATTCAGTGTCAGTAAACGAACTTAGATAGTTCTTCAGAATATCAGGACTGTCAGAGATAGTCAACTCAAAGATAGTACGAAACTCAGATAGTTCCATCAGATTTACGACTGTCAGCTACAGTCAACCATGTTATCAGTATCCAGTATCAAGGCAATCAGATATATTCACTCATGTTATAAGCTATATCAGTTATCCGAAATTATTTGCCAGTCATATTAGATTTCACTAAACTCATGCTATTAGTACTCAGTTTCAGGACTGTCAGATACAGTCAATTAGACCAGTCCTTCATAATCAAGACTGCCAGAAACAATCATTCCTTTATATGTAATAGAGTATCTGTCTCTTATTATTCAGTAATAAAGTATCAGTTCCTCAATTATTAGTGATTCACAGATCAATATCAGTAAACGTAGTCATGTAGTATCTCGGAACCGGTAAACTCATGTTGTCAGTATTCAAACTCAGTAGTCAGTATCGCTACGATTTTAGTAGCAGTTACTTAAGTATGTATTTGTTCTCACGTTTATATCAGTCAGCATTTTTCATGCATACATACCCTTTGCATTTAGCCTGCCTCACTCGTATACTCAATACTCTCAATTGTACTGATGTATTCATGCTATGGTGCTTTCTTTTATATTACACTATAGGTTCAGATACACAATTTCCAGACCAGCAGTAGCAGTAGCATCTCAGCTGTTGGAGTTCCAACAATGATTCTTCGTCTCTCGAGGGCATGATTATTACTTATATTATGGTTTATTTCAGTTCAGTTTTGCTAGTCGGAGTTTGTTGGGGACATGTCCCATCAACTCCCTATTCAAACAGTCATTTTAGAGGCTTTTCAGTCTAGTATGTTCAGACTTAAGATAGTATTACAGTTGTTTTGGATATCTATACCCCACTTTTATGTTATGATTATTCCATTTTGAACCTTATGGCCTTACAGTATTATGTATTCCGCATTTGTATCCTATATTATGTAGTGTACAGGTACAAATATCAGCCATGGGTTATCTTGTGGTCCCTCAGGGTCATGGGCACCATGTAGCATTCCAGTTCAGTAAATTGAGGTGTTACAAACATGGTATCAGAGCCTAAGGTTCAATAGTGTCCTATGAAGTCTGAAAGCCGCATCTAGTAGAGTCTTGTACATGCGTGTGTTGTGCACCACACTTATGTGCAGGAGGCTATGATGTGTTTAAGAAACATTTTCCCTTCTTTCACATCTTAGATCGTGCTAAAGAAAGGTTTTCTAAGAAAACTAATGTAGATTCTCATCATTCTCCATACATGTCAACTCTACCTTACTTTTAAGGTAATAGAAATAGTAAACTCAAGGTCCTAAAGATAGGGCTTTCTCAGACAGTCCCTACCGTTTGTTATAGGATTGGCTACAGACTCGGCAATGACCTATCAGTCCAGTTCTGTTCCAAAGTTATATAGATTTCCTTCATGATCATGAGAACTCCTTCTCGCACCCAAATATAGATATTCCATCAGATCCCTTCTCAGAATTCTATGATATCATACACCTAGGTTAGAAGCTTGAACTCAGATGCTTAGTAGTAGTAGATTTGGGATAGTATTATTCAGATTTATCAGATCATATATTCATGGGGATAGTTACACCAATTAGTAGGCTTGAATAGTGCAAGCAAGAATGTAAGTCTATTGACTTGAAATTAGGTATGAAAGTGTGGATGTGATGTTAGTAGTGAGAAAACCATAGCAGATGATGTGTTTAGTTAGATAGGCAGGTGTTGAACAGAATATAAGTATGTGATAGTACATCAAGTAACCAAGTCAGGCTCTCAAATTCCAGTGATAGTGCCAGTATGAATAGAAAGCAGTAAGAGTAGAGATTCCCGACCCATTCTCATCTCAGTGCAGAGGTTTTGCACCTCAGCTATCATGAAACCCACTCAGGATTTCCATGTCAAATCTATGGTCACGAACCATACTCATTCATTTTATTTCCCATAAATCATGTATGATTTCCTTTCCCAGCTTACGGAGTCCCAGTTTACTCCGCAGTACGAATTATGTTTCATGAACACAACTTACTTTCATGTACTTTCCATGGGATCATGTGCACCTTCAGTTCCCAGCATAAGGGGTTCAGTTCCATCTCCCTCAGTGTTATGAATCATGTCCCACGAATGCAGAAAATCCAAACTCAGGTCATGCAGCTCATGACTCATGTACATATGTCACGCTTTACCGTATACTCAATTTCCATGACTCATACTTTGACCTTATATATCAGATAAATTCAGATTATGTCATGTATACTCTCAGTTCATACCTTCTTGGGAAAAAAACATGTTATATTCTATTTCTCAAAGTTTTAGTCATGTTTCAAGATCAGCTAGTATCTATTCATACTTCAGGTCCTCCTGATTTAATCCTTCAGAAACGTCTCCTTATGAAATAGTGTAGTGATGATCAGTTGCTTAGATGAAGAAGAGTAAATGTTTCATGTTAAGAAAAGATTGTTGCATGCTTGTTTTACACGAGGGTGTAGTTATGCAGATAGGCTTGAACGTCATGTTAGTATGCAAGAAATTGACTAACAAGGGGTTGTACTCAGAAGTTGTGAAAGTACAGAGTATGATTGTATGTTTAGATCCTTGACTGATGTCAGGACCCTTCACATAACTATCAACAATTCAGTTACCAGTTACTCAGCTATCAGTGCTTCAGTATCTTAGTCTATAGAATGCTTAGTCCTCGTGATCCATGTTACGCTCCTAATGATCACATCAATTCATAATGTGTTATGCATACTCTCAGTTTAGATTCCTTAGTGAATCCATGGGTTCGATGTTCCATCCCTCAGTCCTCAGATACAGCGTCAGATCTGCAATCAATATTCAGTAAAGGACTCAGACGGTCCTACAAGACTATGACTATCAGTAATTAGTTACTCAGCCATCAAGATTCAGTACTTCAGTATTAGTCTAAACTTTATTTATCAGTATTCAATTATTCGAACCCAGCACCAGTATGGGTTCTAGTTATAGCATTAGTGAGGATGTCAACTTCAGATCAGTGCTCAGCTCAGAAACTCAGTTTGGTTTCAAACTTTCTTGACCACAGCGTCCAGTTATCAACTACTCAGTTATAGGTATTTCCATACCTCAGTCTATGCAATGTTTCCAACTCATGTAATACGCTTGGTCCTGCATTTTCAAACAATATAGCTTATAAGTAATATATTTTTATTTACATCATGTTACTCCTTCAGTTGTTTTTTATACCTATGATACTCTATGGACTCAGCCTAGCTATTCAGATTAAGTACAATTCACTCTTCCATACCCAGTATTCAGCTATCAGACCTTCAGTTAATCAGATAAATTAGTGTACTTTTGCACTCATGTCTAGCTCAGTTCATGCATCATGTCTCAGTTTTAGATCTCAGATATTTATTCACGACTCAATTCGTAAGTTCCTTGTGTATCACCTCAGTTTTCCTCAGTATCTCAGTCAAGTCAGCATTTTTCAAGGGACATAGTGTCCCAAGGGGGAGATACACCATAGTCCCCGAGCTTTCATGATTTAAACATGTCATTTTCTTTAATGAATCTATCTTAGAGGAAGGGTTACTTATGAGCCTACCTTCTAACTCCAAAACTCAGCAGTAAGCCATGTACTCAATGGATTAGTTTAATCCACAATACGATACTCCATTCATGTCAAGCATTACGGACTCAGTTTAGTTCATGTATCATGTTCCAGGATCAGTTACATCCTCATGTTCCCGCTCTTGCATACTACGTAATTGATCTTAAACTCATCGGTATTTTCAATTCAAGGTAACAATCTTTCTTGAACTTACTCATTCTCACATTTAGATTTTAGTACCAAACTTGGTATGTAGTTCCATGCCCAGTTTTTAGTTAAAAGTTGATATCTTTTACCATTGCATGTTCAGTCGTATGTTCACGATCCAGTTCAGCCATATATTCACATATCAGATATGCGTGATCAGCTTATCAGTGCTTTTAGTCATGCAATCATGTATCATGTCGAACATATAATCATACATCAGATATGCATGGATTTAGCTTGTCAGTTATGCATCTAATATGCATTCTCATTTTGAGAAACTTAGTTCATCAGAGCACGCAGTCCTTCATTCATAAACTAGTATAATATGCTCAGTTTTTAGTCATGTCAGTCATGAACTCATGTCTAAGTAGTGAAGTCTTGTACGTACTCCAGTTTATCATTTTCCCCCTCAGTCAGTCTCATTCAAGGACAAATATTCCCAAAGGAGAGATATTGTAATACCCCACAAAATCGTATGTCAAATTCAGCTCATAAAGCTCCATGAAAGATCCCAATACTTTGAAAAATTTTGCTAAGGGTTCAAGATTCAACACTTAGTCTTACTTTAGACCTCCAAACATCGGGGATTTATTTGGCGACCTTTTCGATATTCGTTTTTTAATTTTCAAGTTGCGTTACGATCGGGTAAGATCGTAGTATATCCCGAGTGAGTTTCAAAATTTTTAGAGTAGCGTAAGAGCATTTTTGGGTGTCCAAAATAGAAGCCCTAGGCGACTAGCCCACGCCGCCTGCTAACTCCAGTGCTCTCCTAGTTTTTTTTTAGTATTTCAGGGTCAGTTTCAAATGATCAAAACTTTCGGTATATTATGAACTGTGTGATCTTCTAGATATCAAATGAAAGATATGAGAGTATTATTTCCAATGCAATTGGTTTCATCCAAATTGGGCATCTAAGTAAAATGTTATGCTCAATTTACTTCAGCCTGTCAGACAGTCAACAAAGGGACAACTGCGTCTTTTTCTCTTTTCTTAAGGGCATTTTTGACATCTCCCACCCCATATATACCCATAAATATGGAATTAACCCCATTTTCAACAAAAATACACTCTTTTCTTCCATTTTCTCTCAAGAACAAGAAGATGGTTTTCAATGGGGGATTTAATTTCAAGAATCTTTCTATCAATCTTCCAAGAATCATGAACTAATGTATACATGTATTGATTTATGGATTCCTTTCATCCATAAAGCTCAAAAAAATTATCTTCTAAATTATGTATTATGATATTCATGATGTTGATGGTTGATTATCATATTGTTGAAATTTGATGATGCCCAAGATGGGATCTTAGTATGTTTGTATGAAACTATGGTGGTATATGATGTATAAACTTGTGAAATTGGTGGTTTAATACTTGTAATCTTGATAAATCCACCTATGCTAAATATTGGTCTGTAAGGTGTTTGTGAAAATACCTAAGAGACTAGAAATCATGCTTTTATAACATAATAGGTCCTAAATGACTAGTCCATGTTCTATGCTTATGTTCAATATGATTTCCATGCAAATTGTTATGCATTGTTTATGTAATATGGAATGCTCATGAAACTAAATTTATGCAAGTATTTACATGTTATATGCATTTCCTTTTCATGTCCAAGAATATAATAGCCATGTGTTGTATGAAATCCTCTGCTTATGATATCGTGAATTGTGGACTCCATTCTTATGGTCAAGTCAGTCTTGTGTGTTAGTTTCCTTCCATCTGGGGGTACTTGTACCTGAAAAATATAGTTGTGGGCCTAGAGCCATGTCATGGTGTCACGATATCCTTAGTCAAGCCATGCTCAGTAGAATTCAGTCAGTCATGTGACTCAGGAATTTAATTAATCTTATGAACTCAGTATGTTACCAGACATCAGTAGTAATTTCGTTAGTCAATGGAAATTTAGTAAACTCAGTACCAGTCCAGTTCTACTCAGTACTCAGTAACTTCAGCTCTCTTGGTCAGTATTCAGATCTCAGTAGTATTCCGTCAGTAACTAAACTCATTAAATTTAGCTTAGCTCAGCTAAGCAACACTATCAGTCCAATAAATCAGTTTAGTTAATCAGTTCAGTCAGTCATGCTCAGTGTCTATTCAGATGGGAGTAGAAGTTAGCACCGAGTGAACCCAAGGATGGGAACACACACTTTCAGATGAGGATGTGATTCTTAGCAGTCATCCTTGTATTCCAGAACTATGTAGCTAGCATAGGTTGAAACATCATCAGTGCAAGCTTGAGGGTTGATGAGGCGGACATCCGCCGTTCTCTTTTGGGGACACTTCCAGATTTGAGGGTCACTCAAAGCTTGTCTTTACCCATGTCACTATATTGACATATTTCCAATCAGGGCAAGGATTGGACCCCCTAGTTCAGCTACATTAGCATACATGGGGCATGTCGGTTAAACTATTACCTCCCATAGTTTCAGTCATTCAGTCTCAGTAAAAGAACTCAGATAATTCTTCAGAATATCTGGACTGTAAGATACAGTCAACTCAAATATATTACGAAACTCAGATAGTTCCATTAGATTTAGTTCTGTCAGCTACAGTCACCTATGTTATCAGTATCCATTATCAAGGCTATCAAATATAGTCACTCATATTATCAGCTATATCAACTATCAAAAATCATTTTCCAGTCATATTAGATTTTAGTAAACTCAAGCTATCAGTACTCAGTTTCAGGACTGTCTGTTACAGTCAATTAGACCAGTTCTTCATAATTAGGACTTCCAGAAACAATCATTCCTTTATCAGTAATAAAGTATCAGTCTCCTATTATTCATTAATACTGTATCAGTTCCTCACTTATTAGTAATTCACAGATCAATATCAGTAAACACAGTCATTTAGTATCTCGTAACCGGTAAACTCATGTTGTCAGTATTCAAACTCAGTAGTCAGTATCGTTACAAGTTTAGTAGCAGTTACTTAAGTATGTATGTGTTCTCACGTTTATATTAGTTAGCATTTTTCATGCTTACATACCCTTTGCATTTAGCCTACCTCACTTGTATACTCAATACTCTCAATTGTACTGACGCATTTATGCTATGGTGCTTTTTTTTATGTTACACCATAGGTTCAGATACACGATTTCCAGACCAGCAATAGCAGTAGCATCTCAGCTATCAGAGTTCCAGCAATGACTCCTCGTCTCTCGAGGGCATGATCATTACTTATGTTTTGGTTTATTTCAGTTCAGTTTTGCTAGTCGGAGTTAGTTGGGGACATGTCCCATCAACTCCCTATTCAGACAGTCATGTTAGAGGCTTTTTAGACTAGTATGTTCAGACTTCAGATAGTAGTACAGTTGTTTTGGGTATTCTATACCCCACTCTCATGTTATGATTATTCCGTTTTGAACCTTATGGCCTTACAGTATTACGTATTTCGCATTTATGTTCTATATTATGCAGTGTACAGGTACAGATATCAGCCATGGGTTAGCTTGTGGTCCCTCGGGGTCATAGGCACCGTGTAGCGTTTCGGTTCAGCAAATCGGGGTGTTGCAACTACTATCCTTAATAACGTTAATTTAATAACGCTTTATTAAAACTATAATTTTTTTATTATTATTATAGTTTCATATTTAATTTAATTATTAAATAAATTATATTTAGATATATTATATAACATAAATTCTCCCTTTGCTTTATAATATTTTTACATACCCGTACGATTTTTTCGTATGAGGCTAACCCACCTAATTATTAAATCTTCAATATTGCTCTTTTTCCGCAGTTACAAAAGAAATTAGATACCATTTTAATCTTTCAGCCGAAAATAATGAAAAAATAATATTGAAAAGTCATTTAAAGGTCATATTTGTGCAGTTTTGAATAGTTAAAAGTCATATTTGTGTACTGTCAAAGTTTATGGTCAAAGTTATAATTTGGTGTCAAGTTTAGGATCATATTTATGTATTATGCCCTTTGATTTTAAGATGGACGCGCCCAGTTTTACGTGTCGAACACGCGTTTTGCCACATAGGATCGAAGGTCGTATTTGTGAACTATCAAAGTTTAAGGTCAAAGTTATAATTTGGTGTCAAGTTTAGGGTCATATTTATGTATTATGCCTTAATAAAAGGCCACATGACAAAGCTATTTTTTAAAACCACCGTTAAAAATTAATGGCATAGATGAGCCAATTTTCTAATAATGATGACTTGAATGAGCCAAACTTTTAACTGAGGGCATAAATGAGCCAATTCTCATAGTTGATTGACAAACTTGAGCCTTTTCCTTTTTATTTGAAAGAGGCAGTACGTTCTATTTTGAAAAGTCATCTATGCAGTTGACATACCGTTGCATGTCATGGTATACGTTTTGGGTAATGAAATAATTTTCTGAATTCTGTTGAAATAAATTCTCATGCTCTTCTTTTACCTTTTCTGCAAAAAAAAAAAAAAAAAGGAGTTCAAGCTATGGAAAGCCACCTTTTAAGAGTATTTCAGTTATCAACCAATCGTTCTAATACACTCCAAATCTATTCCTGCTGCACCTCAGATGGAGAGCAACAAATCTAATGCTGAAAACTCGACGTTCTGTGGAACTCTAAATGAGGCTACTAATTCAGCATCTACTAATGTGCCAAGAAATGGAAGCACGACTGGAAGAATGGTTGGTAGTATCTTGTCAGAATTTCAGGTGGTACAGGAATCCTACAAGAAACTTTGACATAGTTATTGTTCTTTCTCTCTGCTAACGCTCGAAGTGGAGAAAGAATGCCTGATGTGGTTAATTCATCTACACAAAACCCTATTCCAGTTAAGTTTCTTCAATTTACAAAGGTTTTCCTACATTAATTTACTAAATGAAACATGCTTTACTCTTCAATTATGAAATATTGATTTTCTTCGTGAAGTAGTAAAAAATAACGAGTAACGGCTAAATGAGATTTCATATATAGTAAAAGCATAGAGGTTTTCCACAATTTTCTAATATCAAACACTTGTGACTTACACATAAGTTGTTTTGCACCTCTAGGTCTTGGATAGCCAAATAACTAAGATAGTTTTTTGTTTTCATTCCCTTCTCCTCCTTCACAACCCAATGCCCTGTCATGTAATTTTTGAACCTATTGATGAGTGGTTTGGACAACTATCTTTTTATAGATGTAGTTGTGTTGATTTGTTGTGGTTGATAATTGAGGTTCCTTCTCTACTCTATTTACAAACGTTATAAGTACTTTGGGTTTGCCTGTCGCTCTATTTCTTTCTTTGATTTTTTTTTCAACTGGGTTGCAAATCCTTTTCCAACAGCTTTCCAACCTCTAATTTTTCTAGGTAAGTTACCCAATTATTTTTGGTTTGTTCTATTTGCTTATTTAGATTTGTCTTTGTCCATTCAAATGGCATTGAAATTTTCTTTCTCTACTATTTTTAGCTAATAGAACCGAGTCTCTATCAAATTAATAGTTGACCTGATAGACCAAGGATGCAAATATGGAGATTACGTGGTTGGTAAAGTTTGCTTCTTTAACAAGTAGTGTATAATTGAGTTTTCAAAAAGTCAACTTATATCAAATAGTTTTTTAATTTTCACTTCTCGACTTAAGAAGACACAAATCAAATCTCCAGTATGCATCTCCCTAATCTCTTTTTCCCACTGGATTTGATTGGTAATCTTTCTCTATACTGTGACTATATATTCACATTTATAAAATCCAGTTTTAATGAACATGCTAAGATTCCTATGAACAAGACTAAGTTAGAATGATGTACATTAATTTTAATTGCTTAAGTTTATGTAGAGAATTGGACAAATGTTGTTCCAGGAATTGACTAACCTATGAATTTTGCTGAGATGCTAAAGTAAGTGTCTTCTTTTCATGACATATAAATTGGACTATGACTTCTCTCCCTCCAAAAATGAATAATAGTTAATTTTTATGTTTGACGTAATAACTGCAACTGTATTTGCAATTATTACTTTTTTTTTCTGCGTGAAAATTCAATCACCAACAGATTCTCCATTAACTGAGAAATCGTTTCTTTTGTCAATAGCATTAGAGGTTGCAATTCACTTGTTTCTAGGTTGTCATCTAAAGACCGGACCAAATACTTTGTTCAAAATGTTACTTCCACCGTCTGGAGCTATGACCAAAGGTTTTGTTCATGGTGCCAGTTCTGGTTAATGGCTAAATGTTTTGGTTGATAAAATTCTTGAGATTATCAGATGTTTATCTCATTGGTTCATGATTTTTTTGTGTATCACATTCATGTATCCATTGGTACCTTAATTTGCATTTGCTTATGTGGCAGAGTTTTAAATATTACCTTGCGTTGAAATTATTCATATAAGAATCACTTCAGTTTCACTTGCTAAATTATAGTGTTTGTGTTTATAGGTTTGCATTATACTTACATTTTCATCAAAAAAACACTTGCACAAGATGTGACAAAATTCAATAAATATTACTTCATATTGCATTTTCTATATCTTCACTACGACATATATATTAGAAGATGTGTAAGACGGCTAATTGTTCTAAATATGAAAGCCAGGCTATGTCCTCTAATCATCACTATTACTCTATGACCATCACCTCCTATAAATCCGCAAGCTGTAACTCAATTTATGGAGCATTCTTTGCCTAATCCTAGACCTTATAAATGGTAAATTCATAACTAAATCAAAATGCATGCAAATTACATTGCATTTGTTTTGTAAAATCAAGCCTATCTTGCATAGCAGATGAAAAACAGAGGAAAAACCCGAAGAAAAACAAGTGAGGAACAAGATTACCTATGTTCAAACTGTTGCAAAGGAGTATTCTGAGAAAGCTTCCCATGAGTATCTTGATGAAAACTTGAGTGGTCTTAAGGAACCGTTATGCCTTCAGATTTATTTACTGTGTCTTATCCTATGCCTTCAGGTTTATTTCCAGTATGTTGATATGTCATTGTACTAAAATTTTTGAGTTAAATACACTGGAATATTGCAAGGCTTTTGCTATGGAAACTTGAAGTTCTTTATCTTTATTTAATCGTTAAATATTTTTGTTCTTATTTTATCAACGCTTAATAGTTTTAGTGATTAATTTCTTTTTGTTCGCGCATCGCGCGGGTACATTTCTACTATTATAATGATAATCAAACGGCGCCGTTTTAACACAAAAAGCAAAACTTTGACAGTGCATAAATATGTCCTTTAACTATTCAAAACTGTACAAATATGACCTCCCTTTAAGTCAGGCCTTTTAACGACGTGGCACCATGTGATTGGATGAGCTTTCCACATAGGCGTGAATGAAACTCACGCATGGGGGTTGAAAATCGGAGGTCATATTTGTTCAGGTTTTGAATAATTAAAGGTCCTATTTGTGCACTATCAAAGTTTAAGGTCAAAGTTATAATTTGGTATCAAGTTTAGGGTCATATTTATGTATTATGCTTTCTGTTTTACACTTTAGTTTGTTCATTTGATTAGAGGCAGTAGATTCTTTTTGCAATGTAGTCTCTGCAAATGTCCCTTTTAGTCTCTTCATGTGTCTTTACATATCTGCTATATCATGTCATGGCGTTTCTCTGGTTCAGGATGGTGGTATCTTGTCCTTAATCAAGGAAGAGCAGGCAACTCACGAGGAACTTGGTCATAGATTTGGTGCTATTTTCTTCTAATGCTGCTAGTGGAGAGACAATGACAAATGTGGTCAATTCATCTACACAAACTCCAATACCAGTTAAGTTTCTTCACTCACCAAGGTTGTTCTATATTATTTAGTCATTTACGCCTTAAAAAAATCGGGCTTATTCCTCACTCGCCAAGATTGTTCTATCCAATGTTTTCAAAAGATTCTCTGCTCAATTGATTTGTTTATCTTGACCATGTCTTATCATTTTGAAACTTAATTGTATGCTTTTAAGTCGTTTAGGTATTTGTTGCTTAGGAAAAAATTTTCTAACCTCAGAAAGTTTTTTTATTATTATTTTCAATAAGTCCATGATGAGTAATTTTCAGGTGGCAATATTTCCAAAAATTACCAGATATATTATTTGATGTTATTTTAACTCCGAAATGATGGCTTAGCAGCCATCCTTCTTGATGCCTGGAAAACTCCTTGTTCTGGACTAGAAAGGCTTTGTAGTAGGAGTTAACTAAAATTATGGTTTACTTATTTTCTTCTTCTTCATGCCTTTAATGCAACACCTTACTTCATACAAAAAGAGTCCTTGTTGAGTTGCACTAATTATACACATAACTATTAGTTAATTGTTCTTACATTCTTGCGAACTTGTAAGTTTTTCCCTTTAAAAAAATTTTATTTTCTATGTTTACCATATTTGATAATTATAAATGATTTATTTATAAGAACTTAATTGTTATATTTTCCATGGGCTTGTTCCGATCAGGTTTTCGCAGTTATTAGTTTCATAGTTACTAATTTGTATGGAATGAGTGCTGGTTGGCATCTTCACTTGTTACTATCAATATCATTAGGATCTTCTCATATGTATTTTTCATAAATTTTTTGTTGTTCAATATTAAGTCTCCTCCTAAGTGAGTTCAGTGTTTCAGGAAAGAGAAGGTGACTTGGAAGACGATAAAGATGATGCACAGGATTGTAATATGGAGAATATGACTTCTGAGGTAATGCCTTGAAAACACAATAATTTAGTGTTTGATACAACATACTTGAATCTTCCTTTTATATAGATTGATATCTTGTCACATGATGTCTTATCTTTTAGGCCTTAATGGAGCATCACATGCGTATAAATGTTGAATTAAGAGTAAGAGCTTTTTATTTAAGCATTAAGATGCATAAGTACAAGTCACCCAAGTCCACATGTCTTGAGAGCAAAGAGCACTGCTACTTATGCTTGGTAAGTGGCATCTAATTTTAGAAGCCACCCATGGTCCACCCCCGAGTATATAAGTTCTTAGTTTGGTTTTGACCTTCACTTTTTCTGTGTTATGTTTGTCTTAGGATGTCTACCGCGATGGGCAAGAACTTGCAAAAATTTAATGTGGGCATGTATACCATGTTGATTGAATTAAACAGTGGATCAAGATTAAGAACTCTTTCCCCATTTGCAAGAGGGATGCAACTCTTTCCCCATTTGCAAGAGGGATGCATTGGCTATTCTAACCTGAGAATCCGTG
Source organism: Capsicum annuum (assembly GCF_002878395.1). Classification (NCBI taxonomy): domain Eukaryota; kingdom Viridiplantae; phylum Streptophyta; class Magnoliopsida; order Solanales; family Solanaceae; genus Capsicum; species Capsicum annuum. Next base: position 272,803 of record NW_025849093.1, read on the forward strand.
CATTCCATGCTCACGTGGATGCAAAATCAATTAATCTTGGGCCAGGTGAACTAACTAATGGAGTGGAATCATTCTCTATCATGTTGGTTAAGCTCAAGAGAGTTGAGTTGAACCTAAAAATAAGAAACCGTTCTCAGTATGAGAATAACAATGGTCTTTTAAATTTTCTATTAAGTTGGATGTGTTTACTTGCTTTTTTCGATTTTAGCCAGAATTCGAAGCCAACTATAACTGAGTACTCATACTGGTTTGAGTGGATGATCTTGAACGAATTTCGTTCGTAATGGATATGTAATGCAGGTTATGAATACCTCTTTATTGTGCTGCTTCGTTATTTTCTTGATATAATTGCTGATATACATTAACGTACTGGTTATGCACATGAGATTGTTTCCCACCTTTACTTGAGCCGAGGGTGTATCAGGAATAGCGTCTCTACTTGTGGTTGTTTGTATGCATTGGCGTGTAATAACTACATAATATTACCTATACACCTGCATGCAAATGTTTCTGCAAATTGAAAATACCTCTTTATATGGTGTTTCTTCATTTAGGATGTGATATAATTTCCAGAAATTTTGTATCTTCTATGAATGTATATACATGTCCATATTTGTAACTACCTAATTATATGTCAACACAAGCATGCACATTGCTATAAGTGTGTACTATCTTACAGCTATGTACTCTCTCATTCCAAAATCGTTCGATTTTTCTTTTCACCTTTCTGTAAGTAAATCTTCTACTCCAATAAATGCCCTTAAATCATAGGCGAATTTGGTGGAGTATTATACTAGCAAACTATGTTGCTCCAATTAATTAGGCAAATTTTGAAAAACTTCTTTTATAATGGATTAAAAAAGTCAACCAAGGAGCATATATCTATACATAATTAAATACAGAAAGCTGGTGACTTCATTAGTTAAGTTTCCTTCGTAAGGAACAATTTCTATTAATATACTGTCATTTTTAAAATATGTCTGAACAATTTATTTTTCAATTCGTCTTCTATTTGTGAGAAGTTTTTTGTTTGCATGACTCTAGTAGAAGTTGTTATGAAATTTTGAAACAATATAAAATGTGCTCCTAAATTAGGTAAACTATCGTACTTTAGTTTCTGAATTTGACTGAAAAATATCGAAGGTGTTCTATCTAGATTCTTGAGTTTCCTACCAAAAATATTTCATTTTGTTTGAAAAGGGTTATCTGCAAAAAAATTCACTAAATGGATACAAACGATAAACAATTGCTTAATATGATACTATATGTGCAAATCACCCTGAATTTATTTTACTGGACACCAATACCTTGCAAAACCCAAAGCCAACACAAACAAAAGAAACTTTAGTAGAATACGAGTAGTCCGTTATGCCAAAGACAAAAATGTTATAAGCACTTCATAATGGACTCATCAATAATAATGTGCAAGAACCACAATAGTAGTGGCAAAAGTATGAAATGCTCAAGAAAGATGTCTTTTTCCTCCATATGCTAAATATTAAATATTGGATTGAAATGCCAGAAGGTGGAACTGCCTAACATCCATGCTTTTCGTTTTCTCTATGCAAGTGGTGTTGGTTAAGGTTGTTCTTATCCTCAATTATTGAACCTTTCTAAATTGATGTCTCTTGTTTTAAATTTGTTGATAGAAGCAATTTTTCAATCTTGATTGAAGTAATCTCTGTTTTATTTTTTTTTAAGCCGGTAAACAATTTCATATCATATATCAAAAGACCAAAGTCATCCGTATACAAGAAAGGTAACAACCCTTCAAATAGATATCTTTCTTACGAAAGACACCCGATCCTCAAAATATCTCAAAATTATTGGAGTACACCAAAAATAAATAAGGAATTAGAGGTTATAGGCTACTCGTGAACTTCCCAAAACTCATTTCTACGATGTGATGGAAGATCATGGTACTGGAGGAAATTACGTGTAAATTATTCAGAGAAATGTTCTCAACTACATACAATATTATGTCCAAATACATTATTCTTTAATATGCCCCCTCTAAAACGGTCTTATTTTTCTCTCCAAATGAATTAATAAGTAGTGTTTTAAATTTATTACTATCCTCAATTCTTAACTTTTAATTCTATAGTCTCCTATTTCTCTCACCAAATTAATAGGAAATGTTGTAAATTTGTTACTATTCTCAATTCTTGTCTTTTAACTATTTCTCAGTCCAAATGAATTAAGAAGTAATGATTTAAATTTGTTACTATCCTCGATTCTTGACTTTTGATTCTACAATCTCCTATTTCTCTCTCCAAATAACTTACTAAGTAATGTTTTAAATTTATCACTATTCTTAATTCGTGACTTTTGATTCTCTAGTCTCCTATTTCTCTCTCCAAACGAATTACTAAGTAATATTTTAAATTTATTGCTATCCTCAGTTCTTGACTTTTGCTCCCACATTCTCTTGTTACAAGGTTGTTCTTATCCTCAATTCGTCAATCTTGATTACTATAATCACATTATTTTATTTAAATCCCCTTTTCCTTTCACCTTTTACGTCCATTGTAGCCAAAATCTGTTCCTTGATTTACATTCAGGTTCCTCTTGGGATACTAGATTAGTATGAGTGAGATAACGATGAATTTATTCTATCTAGGAAGTGCTCTAGGGGAAGAGCGATGAGAAAGTATAGGAATGTTTTTAAAGGTGAACTGCAGTCATTTCACAAGTTGGCGTTTAAATTTTTACCAAGCAAATGTTGTCAAGAGAAGGAAGAAGGCATGAGGTACACTTCAGGGATACAAGGATTATGAATGCAATTGATAATCCCCATATTCCTAAAGAATGCCTCATGTCTTCTTCCATTTGTTGGCTGCACTTCCTTACTAACAATTTCAAACAACTTGTGAAATGGCTGCATTTCACTTTTCGAAACTTTCCTAGGATTTTTCGTCACTTTCCCCCTAGAGAACTTCCTAGATAGATTAGATGACTCATCATTACCTCACTTGTGCTCATCTTGTCTTTTATTATTCGGAAAGACTAATCAAACCACAAGTAAAAGAAAACAAGCAAAAACATGAATTTAAGTGGAAACCTTTGCGAGAAAAATCACGGGCAGAGGTAGAGAAGGTTCACTATAATGGAAAGAGAGTACAATGTGGAGGAGGCTGAATTTTTTGAATGACGAAAATAACCCAATAAATCACACTTATATATTACGTGCATACAAATAGGTCCTAACACAACAGACACCATTAAAAATCACAAAAATGGGTCTCACAAAGAATGCTTCAGTGCCGGACCAACAAAATTTGGGTAACAACTCTAACAATTTCCACCTAGACACGAATTCTAATTCAGAACTCAAATCCATTTCAATATAAATTATCCACCTCTTTCATAAACTACCCTAAGGGCACATCTTACACTAACCAAGTCCAAGCAATACTCAAACTTGGCACTTCGTAGTGTCTTGGTCATCATATCAATAGGGTTATCATGGTACTAATCATGCTTACCACAATATCACTACGAGCAATAATTTCAAGCACAAAATGATACCGAAAACCGATGTGCTTTGTCCTCTCGTGAAACATCTGATCTTTTGTAAGGAAGATAGCACTGTGACTGTCACAAAAGACCGCAGTTATCTGTAGAACTTTGCTAGGTTCACCAAACAGACCCTCCAACCAAATATCTTCCATTAAAGCCTCTGTAATACCTATGTACTCTGCCTCAGTAGTTGATAAAGAAACCGTAGTCTATAAGGTAGCTTTTCAACTCTTAGCACAACCACCAATGGTGTAAACATAGCCTGTAGGTCTCCTACAAAATCATAATCAACTTACCCAATCACTACATCTCCATTTCGCCCATACTGCAAACAAACATTAGCAGATCCGTGCAAGTATTTGAAAATCCACTAAAATTGCTTACCAATGTTCTTCGTTAAGATTTGTCATATATCTGCTAACTGGACCGAATGTAGAAGATAAATCTGGTGGGGAACGTACCATCGCATATATAAGAGACACGACACCAATAGAGTATAGAACTCGAGTCATATAGTTATGCTCATCACATGGTTTTGGAGATAAAGTGGTCGAAAGTTTGAAGTGAGCTGCTAATGGAGTACTGGCAGGCTTGGAACTTTGCATATTGAACCTATGAAGTACTTTCTCAATATACCATTTTCTGAATCAAGTATAATTAACACTTCTCTCTATCTCTCATAATTTTTATGCCAAGAATCCTCTTTGTTGCTCCTAGATCCTTCTTCGCAAACTCCTTGCTGAGTTGGGCTTTGACTTTTATTTTCTATCTTATGTCCTTTGTTGCAGTAAATATATCATAAACATACAAGATAAGATACACGAGCGAACTATCACTTACCTCCTTGAAGTACACACAACTATCATAAGTATTCATCTTAAACATATGGGAAGTCATAAAAGAGTCAGACCTTTTATACCACTACTTGGGGGACTGTTTAAATCCATAAAGAGACTTTTTAAGAAAGCATACATAGTCCTCCTCTCATGCCTCCTCTCATGATACTACAAAAGTCTCAGGTTGCCTGTGACGCTCCAGAAAAATTTTCCGTTAAGATCTCGGATGAAAATATGTTGAATTCTGTTCTTTATCGTGATTAATAATTTTTTTGTGTGGAATTTATGGATATGCGACCCTTCATCGTGTATATCATCGAATAATCTTTCCAACAATATGTGAATCATCCAAAGCAGACACTCGAGCGATGAGGTATGATCATTCCAATCTAACCGTGAATAGTGGTGAACAGTAAATGTGCAGAAAAAAATACTAAGTCCAGGTGAATTTTAGGGTCAAATTCAAAATTCCTCTTTCCAATGAAATTGGTTTCATCCAATTTGGCCATCGGAGCAAAAAGTTATGGTCGATTTACTTCAGCCTACCAAGACAGTCCACCAAAGGACAAATTTGACATTATTGAATTTTTAAGGGTATTTTGGTCATTCCCACTCCAATCCATCCAGGTAAACCATGGATTTAAGTCCATTAAGAGCATTCAATAGCTCATTTTTCTCCAAAATTTCTTAAGGCTCAAACCCCAACCCTACTACTCCAAATTTCATCCTTCTATGTCTCTTGATTAAACCATAGAAATTTCAAATTGATTTGGGATTCGAGTTGATCATGTTAAGGTCTTTGAGAAGCACCCTTTATTTTCGTGAATAAAGTTTCGGAGTCGGAAGTTCATATTCATCTTCCATTTTTAGATATGTGGGGCTTTGAACAAGATTATCCTTTCAATCTTGTGCCCGGTATTTTTATTGAATTACATTGACATGAGACTTTACATGTTTTACCATGAATTGGAAATATGATTTTATATCTTATATTATTGTCCATGATCTATGGGATTATGTCATCCGATATGTGTATGATGTTGAGATGGAATTATATTCAAAAAGTATTTGATTATGAGAGTATGATGATTTAATTTCTTAAGCCTTGATTTATACTATTATTCCACTATTTTCTTATTATGAAATTATAATTAGTATTGAAAATGCTATATCCCTACTATGGGTTGATGTCTCAAGTACCTTTAAATGAGAGTTGGATGGCAAATTGAGAAATGTTGATATTGAAGTTGCAATGAGTCTATGAGAAACTCAAGGTTCAACCATGGGTTTTCAAAATCGATATAAGATTCTAAATCCCCGGATCATAGGCTTCAGAAAACACCCATTGTTTTTCTATTTTGAGGTATGCGGGGTTTTCCTAAAAAACTCATGGGCATAGAAATCATCATTTTAAGAAAGGGATTTTCAGATTTATGAATACATTCATATTTTAGAAATCTTAACGGTATTGTTTTAGTCTTTCGACCTTCCCCAAATTGATTTGAAATTATATATACGTATGCAAATATTTTATGATTTATGAATGAATTGAGAGCATGACGCACATGAATCCCTCTCTTGGTATGATTTTCCCAATTTTCCTATGATATGGATTGTTTTGAATGTATCTTGAAAAGAATGATATGAAATATCTTGATTAATGCTACAAGTTGATTTATGGTTTTGAATTTGAAAGAGAGGGTTGTGCTTATTGATAAATTTTGAAAATATTTATAAAATGAAAGAGTGCATGATTTTTCCAAAAGCACATGACCACCATATGTTTGAACAATCTCAGCATAGTTTTGACTTGTGTTCTCGGAACATAAAATCTTTTATATTATTTGCATGTTTGGGTGGTCTAAACTGTGTTTTAATGAAAGAATTATGCCCGATGCATTATGGGTCAGAAATAGGACTTGCAAGTGTTGGTGTGACGACATCAATTCAGATTATGCCATGGTAATTTAGAACAGATTTAATGCATGTTTGAAATCAGAATTTTCAAATGTTCAAACTAGAAAAATGCATGATTTAGAACAGGATTAAATTGGGCATAAAGAAAATTTAGCTGGTTCCCCGAAGAAGGCGTGAGTATCAAACAACTCATCACCCAAAACCATTATTTGCCAATCTAGGTTTATTTATTACATTGGCCTAGAGCCCTATGGCATATCAGATTCAGGAACTCCAACCCTTGCGGCACACTTGGGTTGGGGGATTCCCCGCTGAGTCATTGGCGGATTTCATACCTCCCGTGGAATATCAGAATTACAGGGGAGTGCCATCTAACTCAAAAGTAATATATTGACAGGCACGTTACATGTTTTCATAAATGCGCCCATGTGTTTCGAAAGCCACTTGACGTATAATATTTTGACAAAGTTGTTTCCCAAACTATTTTATTTACATATAAGTTTTATTTTGACTCCCCTCCTCCCTCCAGGTTCTGAGGCTCAATCTAGGGGTCCAAAAAGGCGGTAGATTCATCAGACAGAGTTGCAGTGATTAGTTGGTGAGCCTTCTCTATTCCAGAAGGCCCATCTTTTAGATTATGTCCCTTATTATCATTTTGGTCTACTGGGGGCCTTGTATCAGTTTTCAGACAATTGTCAGATTTTCCTGTAGTAGAGATTTCGCAGACTAAGTCACATGTTATTCGATGTAGTTGATTTTTAATTTTCATACTTATGCTGAATTCAGAATTGACCATGTTTCCGTAGCAGATTATGTTTCCACATCTTCTTTATTTATATAAATGTGTGCATGCTTACCAGATAGAGAGGGACATTTTGGGCCCTTAGATTTTGGGATATCTATCACGGCCAGGACCTAGTTTGGGTCGTGACAGTAAATTGGTCATTTTGCTACCCCTATATAAGTCCATTAACACAGGATTTGGCCTCATTTAACCAAAAAATACTAGTTTTCTCTCAAAATTAGTCAAGAACAAGAGATAGGGTTCCTAAATAAAGACTCCAATCATTAAGATTCCTCAACCAACTTTTCAAGAATCATAAAACTATGTATGCAGATGTTCATTCTTGGGTCCATTCCGCCCAAGAAGTTCAAGAATCCTTTTTTCTAAATTAAAGATTCTAGATTTATGTGTTTTCCATGATTTATGTGAATTGAGATTGAAGTTCATGTGGTTTTTGAGTTTTAAATCATGTTATCATTATAACGTTGCAAGATTTTACCCTATTATGTAGTAATTATGTGATGTTCATGATAAATCCCCTTCAATTTGTATGTTGATGGATTGCTAATGAGAATTAGGTGTAGAAATAGTGATATGACAAAAGCATGTTTCTCATATGTTTGATAAAATGCTTGTGAGAGGGAAATAGGGCTATTATAGTGTGTTGACTAGAAAGCCCCAATTTGGTATAATCCATGCATGCCAAGTGTTTGATAAAAAGCTTTAGTGAATGAATTGTGACATGTTAACAAGAAATCCTCAATTATGTACACTTGAATGTATGTTCTATGTTTAATGCAAGATATTGTGGGATGATTTATGAAATGTTGGTGTGCATTCCCTATGTAAATACATATTAGTATTTCCAAGTCCTTGAAGAGATATTTTATTGAGGGAATGGTGAATCTATTGTTATGATGTTGATGTTGGTAATGAATTCGAGGAGTCATGTCTTGTGAGTTTCCTCCTATCGAGTCCTGGGGGTACTTATAGCCAAAAAATATAGTTGTGTGCCTAGAGCCGAGTCAGTCTCAAGATGATTGCAGTTGTGCTATGATCAGTAGAACTGAGTCAGTTATAGAGTTCAGAACTCTCAGACAGTTATAGAACTTAAGAAATCTCAGTAATTTAAGTATCATTAGCATTCTAGCTCCAGTTCAATACTCAGGTCAGATCTTAGTAGTGTTTAAGAATTTAGTTTCAGACCTCAGTAGCATTAAAGTAATCAATCCAAAATATTGTATCCTTCTGTCAGATAGTAGATTCTAAGTATTATTCCTTCAGATAACGGAACCAAGTGAACTTAGTCAGATCAGTCAAGAAATATGAATAATAACAGATCCAAATCAGTCTAAGTTTAGTTAAGAATCAGTTCAGAGTCTTTCAGTTGGAAGTAGGAACTAGCACCGAGCGAGTGCAGGGATAAAGGCTTCCCCTTTAGAGAGGTAGAGTCATTAGCAGCAATCCTTGAACACCAGAACTGCGTAGCCAGCACTGGACCAGGAGTAACCCATTAGATTAAGGATTGACTTGACTATTATATTACCTTAGGCTTGACTTCCTATTCAAGGTCACCAGTTAGAGAGGCTTGACCATAGTAGAGGTCTCTACCCGTGGCACAGTATTGACACCCTTCCAGCTGGGTTTACAGGTTGGAAACCAGTAGTTTAGATTTGATGCATGTCGATTAAGTGCGAACTCCCATAGTTGCAGTTTCAATATTAGTATTCAGAGTAGAATTCAGAAATCAGGGCTACCAGATACAGTCACCCATCTTAGTAAGGAACTCAGATAGTTCCATAGTTTCATGGACGATCCTCTAGATAGGCCTGGTCTCACATAAAGTTAATCAGTATTCAGTATAAATAGATCTAGAGACCACCCGTTAGGTAGGCCTGATCTAAGATACAATTATTCCTTATCATTATCAGTAGATTCATAGATCATCCGTTAAAGAGGTTTGACCGCAGATTAGGTCAGTCGATAGTAGTATGCTCAGAACTCAGTTATTGATATGAATAGAATGAGTTATTCAGTATTCCAGAGTTAGTAAACTCAGATATCAGTGTTACTAAACCCAGTCATCAGTTATTCAGCATTAAGAAATTAGTATCCACAATTTCATATTAAGTTTTACTTTGATTTAAGTTATACTTAGTGCATTCATGCATGTATCCTCATTCAGTACTCTCATGTTACTCAGTTAAGTTATGTCCTTGCATAAGCACTTGCATTTAGCCATACCCCATCTTGTATACTCAGTACATTCCTACTTATTGTCTCATTTGTGCTATGGTGTTTTACTTTACGCCATAGGTTTCGAAGCACAAGCCCCAGAGCACCCATAGCAGTCTAGATCCAGTCAGAAATAGTAGATGTAGCGGTGAGTCCTCTTCATTCAAGGATGATCCTTATTTTTACAATTTCATTAGATTCAAATTATTTTCAGTAAATGGAGTTTGTTTGGTCCATGGCCTAACAAATTTATAGTTCAGACAGTTAGAGGATTTTTCTGACAGATGTATCAGTATTCAGTTTTCAGATTTGTGTATTTTAGACATTTTGAACCTTATGGCAAGTTTCCGCTAGTTTTTCACATTTACCATATTACATTATGAAGTGCTCAAGTACAGATATTAGCAAAGGGTTAGCTTGTGGTCCTTCAAGGTCATAAGCACTGTATGGCATTTTGATTCTAGAAAATTAAGGCATTACATTATCATTGTTAATGGATCGAGAAGAGTGATCGATATGTTTGGCCTTGAAAGGGAATGAAATGCTAGAGATGATAGCTATGATATTGCAAAGTGATGTTTTGTATGATTATTTTATGAATTTAATCATCAGCTGTTATGGACTGAATTGTCAACTGAAAGAACTCGTTATCAGCTATATGAATAGATCCTTTGAAAATCAGCAGGTACTACTTTTCAAGATAAACGATTAGGTTCTATTGTGTGCTATGTTAGTGATTTATCCAGGAAGGTGTTAAGGGTGTACATGGTTGAAAAGATGAGAGAAAATCAAAACAAGAATGTACGAAAAGAACAACAACAAGGCATCTTTGATGATAGGTTGGATTATCTAGACATGAACAATCCAAATGATAATCAAACACCTATGTCCGTTGATGTAACCAATATAGTGGCCAGTTCTCCTCAATCGGCATAGTCTGGCAATCGTCAAGACAATGAGACCGACTTTTACAAGGGAATTTTATTCAAGGATAATAAATAACTATCTTCTACTTTGTTTATTTCTTGCTTGAGAAAAGATTTCACAATAATGAAGGTGATTAATTCGAGCAAAATCTTTTGCTACAAATGTGCTAAATCATACTGCAAGTAGTGGTTAATGGCGGTGAGGTACTAAAGTTCTAACAGATTTGTCTTTCAGAAACATTAGAATTATCACACTTATGGTTCGTAGCATATCTCAAGACAAAATCCTCATGCCGCAATAAAGGTCCTTGGTGAATATTCAAGAATAGATTCCCCGATGGTAAAGGCCCTACAAGAGTTATGGCTAATCGTCTCCTTATTGTATTGGGTGTCCTGATCAGTTATTGAAAGATATATACGACCATAGAGATTGCGAAGGACTTGGTTAGGGGGACACACGAGCATAGTTATGCAATCCTCGATGCCTACCATTACATATTTGATAAAAATGGAAGTTTTAAGTACTTTTTTGTGTCCTATGGTGATTGGATTTAAGGTTTTTGCCATTTGAGAAACTGCATATCTATAGACAGTACCTTCTTAAGGAGTAGTATAATAGAGTTCTGCTATTAGTGTTGGCATAGGGTGCGGAGAATCACATCTTTTCTATCTTGGATAAGAAATATGATGCCTCTTATGGATATTTTTTTGATCAACTATGAAGCTTCATCTAAATGATGAGTTGTGTTTTGTTTTTGTTAGGCAACCAAGTATTCCTAAGATGGGTTCAATTTTCTTAACTTTAGCTCACTTTGGTTGTTGCATCAAACATCATGGGGAGAACATTCGAACCAACTTTCACAATGAAAGGGTCGTGAACATTTTTTATGGAGGATCTAATGCATATGAGAGGATTTTTTAGACCATTTCAATCTAATAGAGGTTATGCATTCCAAGTTAGTAGAACATCTCATACATGTCGGTTTTGAGAGAATGAGCTGGGTATTCAATTAGGAAAATAAGTACATTCTTATGAATTTAAAGTCTAGTTTGAGTTACAAGTTTAGTATGATGTCATACTAAGTGATTCTTTTATATAGGTATAATATTATGACGTCAAACATAGATGAATCGGTGAATTCATTCTTTGGTGATGAAAGAGAATTTCCCATCGTGGCCCTGTTTGAATTAATAAACAAGAAGTATGAATAATTTTTTCATGAAAGGGGTGTGGAGTACGAGGACCCAAGAACCCATTTGGTCTAAGCGAAAAAAAATAATATCAACGAATTTCAGTCTATGGAATAGGTTTTTAACTCATCAAATAGCAGATTACAAGTTCGGTATCAACAGTCATGGTGATGTTAACATAGTCGATCTTCAAACAAGATCTTGTAGGTGCAGAGTTTTTGACATAGATAAAATACATTGTCCAATTTCTATGGCAGTGCTTCAAGCTTAATACAATGCAAAATATGAAAATAAAATTTACGAGTACTCTTCTCCATATTATTTGATGGAAAAATATACAATGGCATATTGTGGGCATATAACTCTGGTGATTCTCGAAGAATCTTGGGTTGTTCCTGTAGAACTTTTGGGGAGATTAATACCACCTTCATATATTGACCCAAGCACTATACAAGGACATATAAGATAAGGCGTGGAGTTGGGGAATCATTTCCATCAAGAAGAACCAATTGATCCTTATGTAAGAGTGATGGCCACAAAAAAACTACATTCCCGGATTGTAATCCCCCATGATCGTTGTTATTGAAAATACTTGTGTTTTTGTTTATTGTGGACTTTTATATATTTAACTCATTGTTGTTAACTTAAATTTTATCTTTTATTATATAAAATTTGTTTTTAATAACCTTTACATCAATAAAAAGAGGTAAAACATGAACTAAATACAGTAGATATCAACATTATTTTAAACAGATTGCCCATCTATTGCAACAGATGGACATTAATAGGAACACAATACAGTTCATCAAGTTAAACCCAAAAATGAGCCACTTAATGATGATGATGATGATTGTGAGGATGCTTATCCACAAAAAGGGGAATGTATGGTTCCAAACTTTGTAGTGAGGCGTACCATGATTAGTAAGGCAATATATGATCCTAGCCAATGGGAGAATCTACTCCATACTAAATGCCTTGTGAAGGGAAGTGTGTGCACTTTGGTGATAGATAGTGGTAATTGTGCAAATGTTGTTAGTGTTGCTATGGTGAACTTCTTGAAATTGCCAAGTACACTTCATAATAGCCCTTACAAGTTTCACTGGTTGAATGAATGTGGTGAATTAAAAGTCACGAAGCAATGTGTGATACGATTTAAGGTAGGAAACTACCACGACGAAGTGCTTTGTGACGTAATACCAATGCAAGCATGTCACTTGTTGTTAGGTTGACCTTGGAAATATGATAGGTCTACCAAACATGATTGGAGGTATAATCGATATACAATTGAGAAGGATGGCTGAAAGTTCACACTTCATCCACTTTTGCTGATACCAAATCAGCCAAGAAAACACAAAACACACACTCAAAACAGTCCACAAGTTCAAGAGAACCGAGGACCCTTTGAGTGACCCCTCTCGGATTCAAGATCAACAACAAGAACTCAATGTAATTTTGTGTTTAACACCAATTTACAGCCAACATCCAGACTAAATTAACAACAGAAGACAAGAAAAACAATGTAACAACAAGAAGAAAGCTATTGGTTCATTAACAACAACAAGAAACCAGTAGACTCAACAAGATACAAGATAAATAGTTAGACCAAATGAAGGGGAAATCTTATGAACCCAAGAATTGTTACAATTTTAGACCCTTAACACTTTACAAAACAAATACCTAACTCTACATTGATACAAGAGGGCTTTTACCTCCTCTAAACAACAACGTTTCAAGCCAATGTGCAAACACAAGTGAATCCATACTTTTATCTACCCTAGTTTCGGTTGGAACTTACTCTCACAAGACTAGAGAGAGAACTTTAAGTGTTACAAGTTTCAAGTCTTAAAAATAATCAACTATGTTCCAAAAACTCTAAGTTGTTCCTTATATAGTGTATTACAAATAGGAGTCAAAATGTCCAAAATGTCCCTCAAGTGAGTGACACCCCTCTAGTGCAATGTAGTGGCTGATTTTGGTTTGTTAGGGCCCTTAATTACGCTTCTCTTGCTCACACACCTGGACGAATTTAATACACACCCATATAAGTTCATTTACAGGATCGCACTTGTATCATCCTCTCCATCTTGAGAGGAATTTGTCCACAAATTCAGGTAATCATCACCCGCAACCTCTCCCCTTTAAATCATATTTTCAAGGCTCCTCCCAAGGTTAGGATTTTCAACCAAGGGTTCCATGATATAATCAAGCATGTTCCTTGGACTTACATCTTCTACAACCTGCACATAAGAAAAATGGATACTAGGCAAAGTGCTAGCATCCTGGTTAGTAAGCAATAAAGAGCCTTTGTCGGCAAATCCCATAACCTTGACTCTCGACTCCTCCTTACTCTCGATTTCATCCTCTAAACCATCACTAAGAATGACTCTACTTTCCATAAACGAAGGTACTACACACTCTCTAACAATCTGCCAAATATCTTCCTCGCCTTCTTCTATTTCCACCTCGACTTCTTGCTCTCTATCTTGAGGGTTTTCATCAACCTTATTCGATTCAATTCCTACCTCCTCACGAAGGTAATATAATTTTCCCTTCCTAAGGATTAAATTTCTCTGGTGTGGGAATTCACTAGCCTTGTGCGCCTACTCTTGATATTTAAAACTTTGAAATCCCTTAGGACAAGAAGTAGAATTCGGTTTACCATCGTTTCTTGGAAGGTACCTTTGGTAGGTCTTGTTCTTGGCTTGGACAGACTTGGCATCATGTTTTTTGGCATTGAATAAGTGCTCCTTGTCCTTGTTCCAACCCAAGGGGGATTTTCCCCAGTACTTGTACCCCAGTGTCTCTATTATCTCTCTTTCAACTTCGAAAGTGGCTTGAAAGATGCCATCAATGGTATTAAATTTGTGAAGGGTCAATCATAAGGAGATATCCCTATTTAATTCGACCTTCAATCTAAAAATGTCATGGCTTACTTGCTCCCCTCGGTGATGAAGTTTCAAAATAAGTTGTTGGAACTCATCGTAGTAAGCCACGATGCTCTTGTTTCCTTGCCTGAAGTTATACAACTTGGTGAGGAGCTCTTATTGGTACCTTTCGGGCAAGTACCTTTGTCTCATGTGGTACCTTAACCAAAACCAAGGAGGGGGATGCCCCTCTACCAAAACATTGCCAAAATGTTTAACATATTCCCACCAAGTAGTAGCATAACCCTCAAAATGAGCAATCACGTAGCAACTCTTTCTTTCCTCGGTGAGATCATTGACTTAGAATACCCTCTCACAAGTGGATTCGAAAGCAAGAAACTCCTCAGGATCACTCTCACCCTTGAAGATTGAAAGCCCCTTCTTGATTGTATTTAGTCCAACTTCTCGGTTTTGGTTGCCTTGTTAGTTCCAAGGACCAACTACTCTTTCTCGGCCGTAGGATCCTTTCGGTTCACCATGCCTTCCCCTTATATATTATACTCTAATGTAATCATAATATGGCCCATAACAATCATGTTGTTCTCTCCTACGATAGCCCTAAACATGGATAGGTCTATTTGGGTTAAGAGGAGCTTGTAGTGGTGGGATTGAATTTGGATAGTGAGGTCTTTGGTCACGTGGAGTTTGGAGGGTAGGGTTTGGGTTTGGTGGTCGTATTTGTGTTCCAATCCCTTCTTGTTGGACTTAGTGGAGTGAAGGATGTATTGGTCTATCTTGTTTTGGCTTCGGGAGTAAAAATTGGTTTGATTTGTGGAAATTGGTGTATATAGCATTTGGTGCGAGGTCTCGGGAGTATCAATTGGGGACATATTTTGAGGGGTAGAAGGTCGACTCCTTTGGATTTTCACACATTCTAATCTCCCACTCATTGATTCCACATCCGTATCTAAATTCTCAAGACCCACATTTCACCTAGCCACATCTCGGAACATAGTCTCAAGGCGAGCCAAAATGAGATTGATGGCATTTTTATCCATTGTGTGAGCATTTGAGGCCTTGGGTTCCATTGATTCCATACAAAACAAACCCTCCAAGTTATGGTTCAATAAGTCACCAAATCTGTCCACAATGTCACACACAACAATACAACTCAAACCTACAAAACAATCGCATGTTAGTTCAAACAATCCTCACTATTCTCTCACACACTTTGTGGTCTCACACTTGCCGTCACAAATATTTGCAAATCAGCTTGTAACTTATGGTGAGTTGAAGAGTAAGTCTACCCCTTAGTCGGAATGGATTTTTGTTTTGGTGACTCAAGGAAGTAATGTTCAAACTTGAACCAAAGGTACTACAAATTAAAAACGAATAAAGCACTCAAGTAAATGATGACACGAAACAATGATTTCAAAGGACTAATTGACAACCTAGTAGGATTATTCTAGCTTGTTAATTAGTTCTTGGATCAATTAAAGGAAACTAAGAATCAATAATTAAGAAAATAACAATCCAAGTTTGAGATTAAATTAGTGTGTGAACAGTAATTGGGTGATGTGTCACCCTCCAATTGGCCGCAACTTTTACTAATCCTAATTAATAAGTTGATGACTTGGTCACTTTTCAATTAGGAATGGATGAACTTGGTTTTGGTAGAAAAGTGTAAGTCTTGTAACCCTTGTCAACTTTAAGACTCAAAGGGTTTGATTTTGACTTGTACTATTCCACAAAAAAAGACTCTTGATTTAAGGAAAAGTTATTGTCAAGTCAAGGTGATGTTGTCAAGTCCCCTCACCAACATGTCTTGTAACTTTATCTTCACCGTTTCGAGATCTATTTGAAACCTTTCAAGTTGGTCAATACAAGAATGTGATGAAGAACAACTAGAACACTTAACAACTATCAAGAACAACAATAACAACACCTTCAACGCCCACTCCAACATCCACAACAAATCCACAACTCACAGTTTTTACTTTCAGTTCACAACAACAATGTCTTCTTTTAAGCTCAAACTTTAGATCTAGACATTTGTAGTGTTGGTGAGAAAGAAACCAACACCTGAAACACTCTAAACAAGAAAAAATACTACCAAATCTATACACAAAAGCACAAATCTTAGCCAAGACAACAAGAACACAATTTTCGGCCAAGAACACAACAATGGACAGATTGCAAATTTTCTGGAATTTTCAGATTTTAACAATTTTTTTCTAGCAAGCCCAAGAATGATTTTGTTGGAAAAAAATCAACCACAATATTTGATACCAAATTATACCAGATCAGCCAAGAACAAACAAAATACACACTCAAAACAGTCCACAAGTTCAAGAGAACCGAGGACCCTTTGAGTGACCCCTCTCGGATTCAAGATCAATAACAAGAACTCAATGTAATGTTGTTTTTAACACCAATTTCAAGCCAACATCCAGAATAAATTAACAACACAAGACAAGAACAACAATGTAACAACAATAAGAAAGCTACAACTTCATTAATAACAACAAGAAACCAATGGATTCAAAAAGATACAAGATAAATAGTTAGACCAAATGAAGGGGAAATCTTAAGAACCCAAGAATTGTTACAATATTAGACCCTTAACACTATACCCCAACAAAGACCTAACTCTACATTGATACAAGAGGGCCTTTAACTCCTCTAAACACCAACGTTTCAAGCCAATGTGCAAACACAAGTGAATCCACACTTTTATCTGCCCTAGTGTCGGTTGGAACTCACTCTCACAAGACTAGAGAGAGATCTTTAAGTGTTACAAGTTTCAGTCTTAAAAATAATCAACTAAGTTCCAAAAACTCTAAATTTTCCTTTATATAGTGTATTACAAATAGGAGTCAAAATGTCCAAAATGTCCCTCCAAGTGAGTGGTACCCCTCTAGTGCAATGTAGTGGATGATTTTTGTGTGTTAGGGCCCTTAATTACACTTCTGTTGCTCTGACACTTGGATGAATTTAATACACACCCATATAAGTCCATTTACGCGATCGCACTTGTATCATTTGCCTTCATAAGTGAACGAGTTGCATCAAAGGATGAGAGAATTGAAAGAAAAGAGGAAGAAATCCAGAAATAAATTTAAAAAATGGGGAACCCGTAGGTGGGGTAGTGAGGATATCCAGGGCTTCCTCAACATCAAAGGAAAAAGAAAACATAGTGATGTTGGTTATAAAGAAGTAGCTCTTCGTGGTTCATAATGAGGAGACACCCATGCATCTTTTGGCACATTGTTTTAACACTAACCCCACTAATTCTTCTATTTCTCCTTTGATTTCTTGTGTGTTGCAGGATTATGAAGATGTTTTTCCTAAAGAACTTACACAAGGGATGCCCCCACTTCTGGGAATGGAGCACCAAATAGATTTTGAACTAGGATCACAATTGCCTAAAAAATCATCTTATAGGAGCTACCCGATGGATACCAAGTAATTGCAACACCAAGTTGACGAACTCCTCAACAAAGGGTATATCAAGGAGAGTATGAGCCCTTGTGTGGTCCCGGTTATACTAGTTCCCCAAAAAGATGGGACTTGGAGTATGTGCGTTGATTGCCGAGCCATCAACAAGATAATGATAAAATATCGACACCCTATTCCTAGGCTAGATGATATGCTTGATGAATTGAGTTGTTCGTATTTGTTTTTTAAAATTGATTTGAGGAGTGGCTATCCCCAAATCTGTATGCAACCGGGTGATGAATGGAAAACTACCTTAAAGACCAAATTCGGTCTCTATGAATGGATGGTTATGCCATTCGACCTAACAAACGCTCCAAGTACTTTCATCAGGCTAATGAATCATGTGATGAAGCCTTTTATCAGAAAGTTTATTTTTGTATACATTAATGATGTGTTGGTGTATAGTAGGTCCTTAGATAAGCATGTAAAAGATATACAATGTGTGTTTGATGTCCTCTGAAAGGAAAAGTTATATGCTAATTTAGAAAAATGTTGTTTTGGTGTCCAAGAAGTTGTATTTCTCAGTTTTTTGGTGAGCTCAAGAGGGGTTGAAGTGGATAAATCTAAGATTGACACGATAAAAAATTGACCAACTCTCAAAACCATAGGTGAAGTGAGAAGCTTTCACGAGTTGGCTAGTTTTTATAGACATTTTGTCAAAGGATTTAGCACCAGTGCCACCATCTTGACCGAAGTGATTAAAAAGGATCTGCCTTTCATGTGGGGAGATGAACAAGCTAAGGCGTTCAAGGACTTGAAAGCTATGCTCATCTCGGACCCTTTGTTACAATTACCGAATTTTGATGAAACTTTGA
Source organism: Capsicum annuum (assembly GCF_002878395.1). Taxonomy (NCBI): domain Eukaryota; kingdom Viridiplantae; phylum Streptophyta; class Magnoliopsida; order Solanales; family Solanaceae; genus Capsicum; species Capsicum annuum. The sequence continues at coordinate 291,388 of NW_025849093.1, forward strand.
GGTTGAATGTGATGCTAGAAAAGTTGGTATAGGTGCAGTTTTAATGCAAGAATTGAATCCTATTGCCTACTTTAGCGAAAAGCTTAACGGAGCAAATCTAAACTACTCTACGTATGATTTAGAGTTGTATGCCTTGATTAGAGCCTTGGCCACTTGGCAACATTATTTATGGCCTAAAGAATTCGTGATCCAAACGGACCATGAGTCCTTGAAGCATCTTCGGGCACAAGATAAGTTTAACAAATGGCATGCCAAGTGGATTGAGTTTCTTGAAACTTTCCCTTGTGTTATTCATTCCAATAAGGGTAAGGACAATATGGTTGCCGATGCTTTGTCTAGAAAATGCGTTCCTGTGTGTACTTTGTCTTCAATCTTGATGGTTTTTGAGATATTAAAGGAATTGTATCCCGAGGACCCTCACTTTGCTCCTATCTATAGGGAATGCAAAGAATAGGGTAGGGACAAGTGGGATTCGTCTAGGGGTTCAAATCCCTATGCCAAGTTTGATGGTTACTTGTTTAAAGGTAGGCGATTGTGTGTACCCTCTAGCTCTTGGAGAGAGTTATTCATTAGAGAAGCACACAATGGCGGTCTAATGGGTCACTTTAGGGTCGAGAAGACACTTGGAATATTGGAGGAGCAATTTTGTTAGCCAAAAATGCACAAAGATGTGTCTAGGATTTGCGGCCATGTGTAGATTTCAAAGGAGACAAATCTTGAATCCAACCTCTTGGGTTGTACGCCCCGCTACCCACTCTTTTACATCCTTGCCTTGATATATCTATGGATTTTTTGTTAGGGTTGCTAAGGACTAGAAAAGGTCGGGATAGTATCTTTGTTGTGGTTGATTGGTTTTCTAAGATGGCACACATTATTCCATGCTCTAAATATGATGATGCACCTAGTGTGGCCTCTTTGTTTATTGATAATGTTGTTAAGTTGCATGGTGTTCCGAGGAGCATTGTGAGTAATAGGGACTCTAAGTTCCTAAATCACTTTTGAAAGTCAATGTGGGATAGGCTTGGTACAAAGTTGTTGTTCTCCACTTCATGCCACCCACAAACCGATGGCCAAACAGAAGTAGTAAATAGGACTTTGGGTGCTATGCTAAATTCCATGATTAAGGGAAAATTGACTTCTTGGGAGGAACGCCTAATATTAATTGAGTTTGCCTATAATTGTGTCATACACTCAACTATGGGAATGACTCCCTTTAAGTGTGTATATGACCTCAACCCCCTTATCGCTTTGGATTTAACTCCTTTGCCAAGTGATCTTATGATTAGCCTAGATGGAAGAAATCTGGCAGATTTTAGGAAAAAGTTTCATGAGAAGGTGCGGCTTCAACTTGAGAAGAAAAATCAAGAGATTGCACAGCGGGAAAACAAAGGAATCAAGAAACTCATTCTTGAACCGGGAGATTGGGTATGGGTGCACCTTAGGAAAGATCGGTTTCCATATGAAATGAAGACAAAATGAATGCCAAGGGATGATGGTCCATTCCAAGTACTTGAAAGAATCAATGATAATGCCTACCAGATTGACCTTCCTCCGGAATACCAAGTGCACAACATTGTCAACATGTTTGATCTTTCTCTAGTGGATATGGTTGAGGATGACCAAATTTCGAATTTGAGTTCAAATTTCTCTTAATATGTAGAGGATGATACGGGTTTATGAAGCTGTCCAACAAGTTCACGACCATACACACGTAGCCAAGCTCGGGAATTACAAAAACTACAAGCTATGTTCATGCAAATTGCCGTGCGTGAGTTGGTACTTGAGCCTT
>NW_025849093.1:296176-369491 GCF_002878395.1 Capsicum annuum
GTGGTGCATTATCGAGGCAACAATGCTCTCATAGTTAGTTCTTGACACTACTTGTGATCCTCCCAAAAGAAAGCACAATCATGTCCTCACACGTTGGTGCTTGGGATGTTCCAGCGTTAGAAATAGTACATCGTTATTTGCTAGAAAATAGGGATCTTCCAGCATCAACATGAAATCCAGTTTCAGTTGCGTCCTCGTTCTCCAAGATTATATCATAATGTAAATATGAACTCAGCATTCATATCAGGATACAAGACTACCATGTTCGGTGGACTCTCATTTGGCAACTGTTATGGTCTGCTCAGCATTGATGCTTTCTTGAGGAAGTTTGCCCTCATTCTTAGTGCTTAGCACTACTTGTGAAGTTCCGGCGGCTTCAACATCTGTGCTAATTATATAAAGAATGCTTTCTCTTCCATTCTCCTTGGGAACGACTTCGAGATGCTTGAAGTACTTTTGGGAATGGCTAGCCACCTGCATTGGTGTTCTTGTTATCACACAGTTCCTAGATATACATTTCTAGTGACCTTTTCAATATTTATCTTAGCCCCGGATAAAGGACCTATAACTGGTGATAAAGAATTGATCATGGGACAAAGGATTGCCCAAGTTCATATGAGGAGACTAATTACCCATCAATTTTTCGAAGTGAGATACTTAACACTCCCCCGCATGCCAAGGCCTCGTCAACTAGAGCGTAGACAACATAATATGAGGGCCTAATATTGGGAACAATGATTTGGGTGGGGTCTAGCTTTGATACCATGGAAATAATGGATCTTGGGTCTAACTCAACCTCAAAAGCCAGCTCATGAGGGGAGGATTGCCCAAGTCCATGTAAAGAGATCAAGGACCCTGCATGCCCAGGACTGGTCATCTGGAGTATGGACAATATAAGATGGGGGCCAATATTGGCAAAAAATGAATTGGGTGGGCCTAACTCTGATACCATGTAAAGTATGGATCTTAGAGTAACTCAATCTAGAAATCTAGCTCAGTACAACTTTTATACAGTTATTTTCTATAATTATCATCAAAGGCAATACAACGATTCGAAACACCTCTATCCTTCTTCCCTCCTCCAATCGACTTCAATTTTCTATTGATTTCAGATGGTAATCAGTCCTTCTCAAGAAGAAACTCCGAGTTGATGTAAAATGGATTTGCCTTTGGTTTCCTCTTCTCCCTCTCCACATATTCACCAACCGCATTGTTATTGTTTATAATAACAAAAAGACTAGGTGGTTGATATGGTCTTGGATTAAATGGTCTTGGTTGACTATATTTCACTCGAACTACAAACCTATTTATGATCACATTATCACCTCCGAAATGTTTTTGACGACTACGCGAGATAATTCTACCATCAAGAACACCAACAAAAATCCTACCTTTGTAAAGGCATGGGATAACCTATGGGTTTTGGATGGATAGGGTGTGTGACTACTTCAACATTAAGTGTAGGAAAGTGAATACTAACTTAGTGAAGGGAATGTATGGCATCTCATCTCATAAGGAAAATGAATGGTCTCTAAAGTTGAGTGATAAAGAGCCCACATCTCTGATTTTATAGATGATAAAAATAGATTGAAGAAAGATATAGAGACTCTAACTGCTTTGCTTTCCCTGCGAGATACCAAAATAATTGTGTTGAAGGCTACTTTAGCAGACAAAAAGTGATGAGTAAAACTAATTTAGAACGGAAAGTGTGTGGTGCAAAGTTCTACCATGCAGAAAAAGGTTGAGGAGTCCGAAACTGGGCATGTTCATCTATAAGAGCTCTTCCCTGAAATCATATCTTGTGTGGTTCTCTTTTTTTTATTCCAAGTTATTTCCTTGGATCCCTCAGCTATTTTGTTTCTGATGAATAATTGGCACAATTGTTCTTAATATTTTATGGTTTTCATTTTTGTCAGCTATTTGTGGTACTACCCAATGTATTAATTGATGATTTCTTGTTGTAAGTTATCCTATTTGTATCGAATTCGCTCTTGCATCTATCAAAGTCACTGCTTGAATTAACATATATGACTTATCTACGCCTGGTTTACTGTTTTACCTTTTAGATGATGTGAAAAGGGAAAATCTTGATGTGTACAGCTGCATTTGTAGATATGTGTAGTATGTTGTGTAGCTATACAGACAGTTAGCAGTGATGTTGTATATGTGTAGTACTCTATGTAGATATGTAGTCTGTGGGTGTACTTTTAAGGATAGAGGTTCTCTAATTCAGGGGGAGCATAAAATGCACATTGATATGGGGAATAAGGCAGAGGATGCCTGTATTCTTATAGGCAGTAGTGATAAGAGGGAATTTGATTGGGCAATCTGGTCTGGTATGTAGTTGTCACGACCCGAACCGGGCCCTGGCCGTGACGAGTAATCCGAACCATGAGGCACGAAACACCCCTATCTGTAATCACACACACAATACATATGATAAAAGAAATGTGGAAGATACAATATAACGGAAACATGGTCAAGAATCATGCGAAAGTAATAATGGGGAATAATGTTCCACAATCTCAACACAACATCTCTATAACGTCTGCGAAATCTCTACTACATAACTAAAATAAATATCTATTTGAAAACTGGGACAAGGCCCCCAGTAGACCCAAAACTAAAAAAATGATAAATTAACCTGCAGACATCAGGCCTTCCGAAATATAGAAGGATCACCGCTTGATTCTGCGATCTGTCGGAAGGAATCTACTTGTTGTCTAGACCCCTAGACTGTGCCTTCGAACCTGGGAGGAGAGGGGGTCAATACAAAAGTACTGGTATGCAGAGAAATCAAAACAGAAATATAATATTTTAACACAATATAGGTGAGAGCCATTATAAAGCAGTTTCATATCAAATTATTTAAAAACACATGGGGATAATGTAATAGCTTTCAATACCAATGTAATGAGATTGAGCTAGGTGGAATACCCTACAATTGTAATTCCACGGCTATGTGGAATCCGCCTCTGGTGCTTGGCGGTCAAGCCTCCAATCCAAGTAGCCACCAGGATTTGGAGCCGGTATACCCCCCATGTGAGTACACCGTAGGGAATCCCCCCATGTGAGATGTCCCAATTATTTTATTATCCCTCCATATAGGATACAATATCATATGACCCACATCGGCAACTTCGGTTTCCAGCAATGAGCCCTTTCACTCAAATGCCTTATTCGGGCATCCACCTTTCTCATGAAAATCAATTTATTCAAACTTTGTTCAAATCAATCACATATCATACTCTGTAGGGTATCGTCATGGATATCACCAAGTCTTTGTTGAACCATAACACTTTCGACCCAGCCTACCACTATTGCGACTCCAAATTTATATCTCTCTACTATGAGAATCAAGATCACATCAGAAGGCTCAACACTATCAATCAAGGCTCCTTAACTTGGCTATCTAGAACACCATATACCATCTAACTAGTCTTTTTCGAACTAGCAACTCAATGGTACCACTAGTCACACGCAACATGTAATAGTCTTAGAGAAATGCCACAACTCCATATCGCCTTGGGCATATTTACCCACCATACCTACAACATTATACTTCATTACCAATCAACTTAAACTTAAGTCATTTCATACACCGTTCATGCCTATTAGATCACTTCCATTACCATATAAATAGTCACATTAACCAAGAAATCATCACATCCACCTTCATGGACATCAACTATTCAAACTTAATATCTAGTGCTATGCATGATTTAAAACCCAACCTTACACAAAATTTTTACTTGGAAACTATAAATAAACATCACGAAACACTAGTGCACTAGAGCTTCATAACCACAATAATCGATCATGACCTATCGGTTTTCCTTATCATAATCCATTAGCATGTACTATTTCAGCACCTCAAGCCTACTAATTTAATCCCACAAAACATGCATCATCAAACTCTTGCCACTATTTACCACCAAACCATTTAAATTCAAGCCTATAGTTTTGTATCAATCATCTACCACCAATGAAGAATGCAACATAATATAAATATACTAATCCATAAAATTGGGACATTCTACCAAAATATCTCAAAAGTCTACTACATACCTTCTCACAAGTAGCACTAGTTTACAACTACCAATTAAAAGAGGGTCAAGGGGGTTAAAGCCTCATAATAGACATGGTCAACCTTATCCTTATATTATAACCCCGTACAATCGTATCTACTTATACTGCTTTCTCACTTCATAATTAATTACCCAAGCGTACATTTACACTACCTTCAAAGTCCACAATAACCATGAGTCTATACTTATAACCTACTGGCTAATCTAGCCATTTTCATACTTCAAGAAAGGACAATTCACCTCGCCTAATAAATCCTTCTCTATCTTCTACTAATAAACTAACACACAAGGATGAATCATCTCTTTACCGGCCCAATCTCATGCAACCAGATTCAGCTATACATACATTAAAGCTACACAAGAACAACAAGTTGGACAACAAGTTTCTAGTGAATTGAAATAGGCCTCACACGGCTTCACTAGACTTTGATTTTGTATTTTGAACAAGAAAATGGGATGAATGACAAGTCAACTATGCTAGTGAATCGAAAGAGCCCCACACAGCTTCACTAGATCTTATGTTTCAACAACACTTTGATGACAATATTTCATAAGATAGAGATTTAATATGCAATATTCAATGAACTAAGAATACACATCTTACTCTGTAGAAATAAAATCAGAGTCAAACACTTTCTCCATGGACTACCGTACTGTCCACACATGCTGCTAGCTACCAAATTAGTTTATCACTATAAAGGGGTAAATCGTCCTCACTCTGAAGCACTAATGGAATTTTCCTTGCAAAAATCTTATATGATTCGATCAGAATGAACCATACCATTTAGACTCTAACTTTCTGTAATTAAATCTGCCCAATGATGAGACATGTCTGAGAATGTCCGAGTAAGGAAAGAATTGGGATGCTTGTTACTTTCGTATGGGCGACACCATAGCATGAATTTGAGTATAAAAGAGGAACATTCTGACTCTATTGCAGGAGCTAGAATATGAACAAAGAGAGACATTCCTAAACGCCTCGTAGCCTCCTGCTTATAAGTGTGGCGCGCTACACACCCATAAATAAGACTTTACCCGATGCAATTTCGCAGACACCCTGGGACTATGAACCGTGCTTTGATACCAAGTTTGTCACGACCCGAACCGGGCCCTGGGCATGACGAGTATTCCAAACCATGAGGCCCAAAACACTCCTATCTGTCTGGTAATCACGCACACAATTCATATGATAAAAGAAATGCAGAAGATACACAATATAATGGAAACATGGTCAAGAATCATTCAAAAGTAATAATGCAGAATAATGTCCCACAATCTGAACACAACATCTCTATAACATCTGCGAAATCTCAACTACATGACTAAAACAAATATCTATGTGAAAGCTGGGACAAGGACCCCAGTAGACCCAAAACTAATAAATGATAAATTAAACTGCAGACATTAGGTCTTCATAAATATAGAAGGCTCACCACTTGATAATGCGATTTGTCGAAAGGAATCTACTAGTTTTCTGGACCCCTAGATTGTGCCTCCAAACTTGGGAGGAGAGGGGGTCAATACGAAAGTACTGGTATGTAGAGAAATCAAAACAGAAATATATTATTTTTACACAATATAGGCGAGAGCCATTATAAAGAAGTTTCATATCAAATACTTTGAAAACACATGGGCATAATGTAATAGCTTTCAATACCAATGTAATGCGACTGAGCTAGGTGGAATACCCTACAATTATAATTCCACAGCTATGTGGAATCCGCCTCTGGTGCTCGGCGGCCAAGCCTCCAATCGAAGTAGCCGCCAGGATTTGGAGCCGGTATACCCCCATGTGAGTACACCACATGTAATCCCCCCATGTGACATGTCCTAGTTATTTTATTATCCTCCAATGTAGGATACAATATCATATGACCCACATCAGCAACTATAATTTCCAGCAATGAGTCCTTTCACTCAAACGCCTTCTTCGGGCATCTACCTTTCTCATGAAAATCAATGCATTCAAACTCTGTTCAAATCTATCACATGTCATACTCTGTAGGATATCATCAAACCCGACATGCAAGCCATCAATATCACATCATTCTTTTCATTCAACCATTGTATTCAACATGAATAACCTTCTCGTTTTCAAGTCAAATTCATATCAATTCTCAAAATATTTCATGTCATGTTCTTCAATATGTTTCAAAAAATTTACATCATTTGAATAATTAAAACAAATTCACATCAAGAGAGGAAATTTCATATCATTCATGCTCTCATGTTCTCATCTTTTCGGAATACATGCATATACATATATCATATAGCAAATCACTTTGGGACTAGGCCTAAGGGCCAAATCAATATTATAAAATGTTTAAAACATAATCATATTCGTAATTTCAAAATTCCCATTTAAAAACATGAATTTTTAAAGCCCATGAAGTTTTTGAGATAACTCCACGTACCTCGATTACTACGAATATTAGGTGCTTCTTGAAGCCTACGTTGAGAGGATTCCAAATATGTAATTAGTTTTTAAAACCCATGGTTGAATCTTTAGTTGCTTGGATTTTTATTTTGAAACCCTAGAGAGAGTTCTTGAACATTTTTGATGAATGAAGGTGTATTTTGGGGTCTTTGGGAACTGAATTTCGTGTTTAGGGCTAAGTAAGGGTGGAGAAGGACCATTTTGCCCCAAAAACGGAGTGTTTAAGTCACTTGAAACCTTTACATAGGTGCTGCCTATGATATCGCCTATGTTTACATAGGTTCCGCCTATGCTATCACCTATGTTTACATAGGCGCCGTCTACTACTTTGAAAGGCCACAACATCTTGCTCGGGTGTCGGATTTTAGAAAAATTGGTATCGTTGGAAAGCTAACTCAAAGACTTATCATTTGAAACACAGTAGGCTCTCTAATTCGACATATACAGAGAGTTATAGTCAATCGAAGATGACACAAATTACGACGTCCACTAAAACTGAATCAATTGAAATAGTTTCAAATCATCCTTGAGTTGAAGGACCTCTATGGTCTAAATTCAAGCATGAATGGATTCACATACTATGCAAATAATTAACATGCCATACTGTCATAGGATTTATGGCTTCGGGATTATCAACGCATCGAAATCATGGGCTATATTGTAGCCCAAAATGCGGGGCGTTACAGTAGTCTTGTGGTTTATGTTGTGTTGCTGAAGTATAGGCTATGTTGTGTAAAAATTGATTGAAGATTCTGGTTATGCTGATCTAATTTAATGGGTTCGTCATTATCAAAAAAAGGAATATTTTTAAATACTTAGTTTTGATGTTTGACAAATTTATAGTTTGGAACCTGTTCCCTGGATCCCTTGTTATGCTGACAAAGGCATCTTTGAAATGGGGAGGCAAACCTGTTGCTGTCACAGTCAACTTTCCAGCAGACGCATAGTAGAAAAGTTGGTAAAAAGTTGTTACCACCTTTTTGCCTCAACCAATGAGAATGCTTTTATGTTTTCTTGTGTCATAACATATAATGCTCATCTTCCTCAACAATAAAACCATTTCTTCCATATACTCATAAGTACAGATCTTTCTGAATTGTCGCAGCACTGCAATCAAAGGCTAAACTGTAACAGGGAACTTGTTGTTCATCGAGTTGAATTTTCATTTCCTTGTTATAGTTGAGTCTTTGTATTTTGTTCGTAAATGTCTGCCTACATTTGCTTATGACTTATGACTGTAGTAGGTGTTATGGTGTACCATCTCTTGTAAATCATATAGAGTTAGGTAATTGTGTCCAAGCTAGAGTTAGCTTGAGGAATCCAGTTAGAGGTAGCTGGAGGTGGAAATAGTAGAGTTACTATTTGGTTTCCATGTAATGAAATTATTGCTAATAAACAGAGGATTAAGAGGTTAAGCCTTGGAGTATGTATTCAAGGTGTTGCTTGAATATAGTGGAGCTGGAAATCCTGGATGCAGGCTGTGGTTTTTCTCGCTTGAGCAATGAGTTTCCACATAAAAATCACGCCTCTATACTTTTTGTACTCCTGCAATATTTATTGCCTTTACCTCTTATTTTGTGTTGCGTGTGTGATTTTGGGAACCGTTCCCGTTGTGGTGAAACCCACCTCAACCCTTCGTGCATTCTTTTAAAGTAGTTAAGGATACCAAGAGAAGTAATGAGACTCTCGTAAAAGGAACAAACATGAAGATACATGTGTTGGTATCTGTGTTCGTAATCAGAAAATCTGGAAAGTAAAAACATTATTTTACTAAAAATATAAATAGATGAAAAATTATTCCTAGCCCACAAGTTTCTTGTGTATCCTTAAGAAATATAATTCCCTCACTATTGCCCTAGCTTTTTTCCATGATAGAACGGAAAACAATTCTGTATTAGCGGCACTTCAATTTAGAGAACTTCAGCAAACTTAAATGGCGGAGAAAATGCCAAGCTTCTAGAACATTTGTCTTGAAAAACAAATGCAGTGAACAATGAGGAGAGAAATATTTAAGATTTTCTGTGTTTAAAATCTGTAGCATGGCCTCCAAATTCATCTATAATGCAAGAGTGAGGTGGAGAGGTGCCATCTAAAGGGTGCCTTTTTGGCATAATCCAAGATGTACCTTTTTTTATTTCCCATTCACATTGTAAAACCCGAACATGTGGTAGGGATTAGATTTAGGCATAAGAGCACTATTTAACAATACGAATGTAAGAACTATCAAATAGGAAAGAATCGCGTATTCCTTCATTACATAGTCCCTCGGGTCAAGGAAAAGCAATCGAAAAATAGAAAATTTACAGAACCGACAACAACATACCAGTCTACCAGTGTTTTAAAGCATATCGAAAAAGGAAAGATTTACAAAACTAACAACAAAAACATACCCAGTGTAACCCATAAGTGAGGTCTAGGGATGGCAGAGTATGCGTAGACCTTACCCCTATCTTGGGAGGTGAAGAGGGTTTTTCAAGTAGACCTTTGACTCAAAGGAAAGGCATATTAAAGCCGTCGAATGAGGGAAGACTTACAGATTCATGACAACAATTCAGAAAAATAGAGCCATGAAAATTCTTACTTTATCCATTCAGGGAAAACGGAAAAAGAGACGAAGGCCAAATCATTGATAGAAGAGGGGGATAGAGATATTTGCCTTTGACTTCTTCTCCTCCTACTGATAGTTACTCGGTTAGATTCTCCTATTTCTTCTTTGTAGATTGTAGATTGAGATGTTATTAGGTAAGGAATGTCCTTTCATTCCTTTATCCCTGTCTCTTTCAGCACTGGGCTTACCTTTTTTATTAGTACTAGTATTTGTACCGTGCGATGCGCAGTCGGTATTAAAAAGAAATCATTCGAAATTATACATGGCTTTCAAAGGAGCACTAATCTAAAAAGAAATCATTAGAAATTATACATGACTTTCAAATGAGCACTTATCCTCTGTAAGTGTAATTCCAAGAAAATAATAAATGTATTTTAATTCTCGAGACAGGCAAAAATTATCAGAACATTAAAATGAAAATTTCATTTAGGATTGATAATTCTAGAATAGGATAATATGATTGAAATATAGTACGCTTCGAAAAATCCTCCATATAAAAGAGTTTTGACTAACAACCGAGCAAATAACTTTAGCTTTGAAAGGATATAATTAAAAAGACTTTTTATGGCAAAAAGCACATTATTTTTCATGTACTAACTTTTTTATTTGTATTCAGTCGACTAAACATATCAACTACTACGGTACTTGTTAGCAACTTTGTCGTTGAAATTTCTTATTTTACAACCTTGTTGAACTAAAATAGAATAGATGTTTAAGCTATCTGGATTGAATTATATAAGATGCTTTTAAGCTAAAATATGTTTTATGCACTCTTGTAGTACTTAAAGCACTTATTTTTAAATCAAAACAATGAAAATATTTTTTTTTGACCCCTTTCCTTTTTAAAAACAACAAAATATACCATAAGTTATAAGCCCATCCCAACAGACTCTTAATCTCCACCCAGTTTAAAGTAGGGAACAATTTGGGTGTGATCATTATCTTATCATATACAACCTTAGTTGAAGCTCTTCTTTTGAAGCCAATGTGTAATAAAATTAATGTAAGTACATTTCATTCATCCGAAGTCGTCTTCCTTTTACTTTTGAAGTTTCAAATAAATGTGATAGAGAACCGTGAATATGAAAGTACTGTACCATTCATTGTCCGCAAATATAAATTACAAAATCAAATTAAAAGACACTATAAGCTTGGTTGCCTGAAAAGATGTAGTGAAAGACAAAGTCAAAGCATAAGAGAAATACAAAATTTACATTAATTAACATAGACTTATACTAACACAAGGACAAAGTATCACACTAACTAACAAAATGACCAAGGAAAAAGATTAATATCGACACTAACACATTGACAAAGTAAATTATAAATGAGTTCCAATTTTTCACTATTGAGAAGAAGCTTTGATTTTTAACGAATTACAAAAAAAGAATTCTTTCATATATCTTACAATAATCTGAGAAATGATACAAAGGCCTAAAAATAGTGAATTATAAGAAGTATTTACATTATAAAATTTTAAAGAAAAACAGGATTAAAATGAATACAGGAATTATTTTATCAAAGTCTTTTAAATCTTTTTCAATGAACTTATGGTTCATCCATTCTAACTTATTTCTCTGCCGACATTTTCTTCCTTCATATCCTATTGATTTTTTGGTATCTCTCCATTTTCTTGAATTCCAATTACCTACTTTCCAGAAAGATTTTCAAAGGGAGATTATATTCCCTTAGAATTTTTGATGAACACTTGCCAGCAATCAAAAAGGCTATTGAAGATTACTTGAGCTTTCTATACCGAAGGTAATCCAAGCTATGTTTTTTGTTGAGCTGACTTTAATGCTGAACAAGACCGTGCTGATACAGGTCCTGCTAGGGCTGTCAAAAGGTTCCTTCCCTCACTAACTGAACAACATATGAAAGGCTTGTTGAAGAACTTACACTCGGTATGGTAATTCAGTTAGCATCATTTAACTTGCTCTGATGTGAACTACTACTTCGTACATGAGGAAAAAAGGACACATAAAAGTTGAAATTTACTTAAAAATAGTATACACTCTCATGGTAGTAGAAGATAAAAGCCTCCGTTGAAATCAACTTATACACATATGCACACAAAAATATCAATAACAAATAGAATTTAAAAAATATAGTAAGCCAATGGACTCATTCTAACCCACTGGACAGAAAATTAGCAATATTGATTCATGGTCGAATTTTCTTTTTAAATATATATAGTAGGTGTCGAACCTCCTTCTGCTAGTTCATGTATAAAGTTACTCATATTTTAAATTCACTAGGTGATAATCATGGCTCCCCCAATTACAGTCACCTGCAAATATGTGTAGGCATCCTGAATTCAACCTTCCACAAATGCCGCAACAAACATAAAAATATTCACAGGCATCAAAGCTAGAATATACAACATAAAAAGATATGTGAGAAAACTGTAGATCATTGTAAGAAATGTGTACATGCATCACAGTAATCTCATTCCTATTTTTTCCATACATTCACTAATCTAATTTCAATTTTAGAATGTCAGTACACATTTGTAATATAAATACTTACCTTTTCCAAACACATAACTTTAATGGCCTCTAACATGGAAAAGACAGATGGCATACGGGAAATGTTTCACAACTTTGCCATCTTCCACTTGTTTTGAAAATGAAAACAAAAGGCAACCCCTCTTTTGGATTGGCACACATTATTTGAACTCCTCTTCCTTTAAGTTGCACATCTGCAGCACACACTGAACCAAGTGGTAATAGAAGCTCATATATATTTTTAACACAATCATTAATAGAGACAAATTACCACTTTTATCTATAAAAATAAAAAGGCAAACAAATTTTCTAGATTTTTTATCAATGCTAAATGAACTTCTTATCTTTGGAAAAATGGCTTAAATAAATTTTTCAATTTGTTCCACCAAGGTGGGCAAGAAGTATTAAACATGCCCATTAGCAAGAAATAATAATCACTAAATCACATGTCCATCACATTCCAAATGAAAGAAAGAGCGTAAAGTTCAAGTTGCCACGAGAATTACCTTGATTTCGGGTATCAACATCAATGATTCCTTCATGACACGCCTCGTAATTATCAATTAGTCATGTTGCTTTGTATATTCTCATTTTCTAATTTTTTCTGGACTAATTGTTTTTTTCAACAAAGTTTAAATTTGATTGTTCTCAAACCAGGAGATGATATAGAGCAGAATATATATAAAATTGTAGCCTTAGTGAGGTTTAAATCGCAACATATATATATATATATATATATATATAAATATATATATATAAATAATCTTTGTTGGCAAAATTAAATGCTAGAGCTACTATCAAGTGTGAAAACATTTCAATCATGTCATTAGTTTTGCGCCAAAGCAGTTTGTTACTTAAATGAAAAGTATTTACATTGCCACGACATGTGGTTTATTAGCCAGTAAAGTTTCGTCCATATGACAAATTTTTTAATCAAATGTTAGAACACAAAATATCAAATCTCAGTACAAAAAAGATCTCTACCGAAAATATCAAAGCTTAATAAGAAAAAGATATCTTAAAAATATCAAAGTGAATACTTATTGATCGACATATAAAGAAAGTACATCTAAATTAAATTTTTGAAGGCAAACCTTCCTTGTGAGTTGAACTAAAATTCAAGTTATTCATTTAGCATTGTCACATTCTTAGATTAGCAGATAAAGTTCAAATAAATTAAAGTACATGAAACTCCACAGTTAAAATTAAACAACCCATAAACCTAAGATGAAGAACAAATAAATTTTGAAAATGATATCAAATAGATGCAAAGCTTCTAACTTGTAGGAATCACCAAAATACTTTAACCAGTTGCAACTTAAAAAAGTAATATCTCAGAAATTTTTGTATCACAAGACTGCAAATAAAGTTGAACAACCAAAGAAAGGGGAGTTGTTGAAGCTTACATTGAGAGGAGAATAATAAATGATGTTTTCCTTTCTCGACTCCATACACATGACATTTTTTGTAGATCTTATATAATTATATGCAATCATGCCATATTTGATTTCTCGCCTATCCGAAAAAAAACCCCATAAACACTTTTCACAGAAGCAAAAAGAGATAAATTAGAAGAGGAATAATGAATCTTCTTATTCCAGAAGAATGGCTGTCAAAATATGGGAAAATATAATGCAACAGGAAAGTGATTATACAACAATTGAGATCGATAAAATGTGAACTTACCCAACCTTCCAATGTCAAATTTTTGCAGATCTACTAAATGTTTGTGATACCCAGAAAGGAACTTTGATTTCCATACCCAAAATCTTATGTAAATCAAAGAAAACTCATCGACAACTGCCAAGCAAAAGAATGGACTTTTGTAAAACTGTGAAAAATTATGCTTTGAAAAGAGCAGTTTCTTCAATTTAAATCGGTTACCAAAATATATAAGTAACATGCTTCTTGATTTCCAAAAGTTCAATTAAAAAATGAAATTGAGACACCATGAAGATGAGGAAAAAAATTGCTGACTTGATTATGAAAACGCAAAAAATAGGGTTAATTTCTTGAAGAAGAAAAATTATGTGGATGGGGAAGTTATGATTCTATATCTTCAATTTATTTCTTGAACTATTATCTTTAATGGAGGTTTCTGGCATTATTTTATTTTTCATATAGGGTTAGTTTTGCACTGTTAATTCAAATTATTAATTTGAAATTTAAATTTTAGTTAAAAAGTAATTATTTTGGTCTTAATAAAACAATTATGTGGAATTTTTCTGTGTTGCCACTTGGCAGAAGGAGTGAGCTTCTTCCTCTCCTTTTTATTATATATAGATATAGATTGAATTTATGTCACAGTGGCTCATCATCCTTGTTAGAAAAGGAACAAGAAACTCTCTTCACGGGAGGGGCAAAAATTCAATTGTTGGGAATGATAAGACCAATTGGAGATGGATATATCATCAATTTGTTTAAATGAAAGTTAATGATGTGGTTATATCTAGTTAAATCAAACAAGCCTGCATTAGTTGTCTTTTCCATTGGGATGATATAATTGACATTCTTCTTTTTCATTCACGAGATTTACTTGTTGCTTTTTATTATTGACAGTCTTTTTTAAATACCAAAAATTGAATTTAGGAAACTCCAATCGAATCGAAGTAGTTTAGTTCGATATCATTGCACACTACCGAAAAATCGAAAATCAAACAACATTGATAAGGATACACCGGGAGATCCAGCATGAAGCCCCATCAGCGTTACAGCATAACCAAGGATCGACAGAGAAAGTCCACTAGAAACAAACAATAGGTGAACAGAAGGTTATGCATCTTGAAAGCATGATATGAAATGTCTTGATTTATGCTATGACTCGAACATGATTTAGAAATAAAAAGAGAGGGTTATGCATGTTGATAAATATTGAATATACAAATAACAAAGAGTGCATGGTTTTTCGAGGTATTTCAAGGGTAATTTTGCCTTTTTGTTTTACAATCTATTTAATGAAATTAAAACCCTCTTAAGTTATCAGTTACCAGAGTTATTTCCCTCAATGGTACATTAATTTTTCTCATCCAGATACGCCTCTCTACTTCCCATCAATTACATGCTTTAAACTAGTCACTCTATTTTCCACCTGTTCTTACGATAAAAAACCACACTTCTCCATCAGTTTTGAGAAGTTTTCCATTAGAATATATCTCTATTTATTCTCTCAATCACAACTCCAAAGAAACACAAATTGGTGAGAATCACGTTGGAATTTCTTTTTCCAATCTCAAAGTTCTTTCAACGTTTAAGAGGTATGTAGGACCATTCCTTACTCTTGTTTTTGGACGTTGTACTGTTATCGAATTCAAATTGCTCTAAAACTATTTAGGTTTAAAAGGAAATTCTTCAACCTTATCAATGAACTTGAATGGTTAAATAGTTGTTGGATGTGTAAAGATAACTCTCAGTTTCATGTTCTTTCTTTCTGAATTTTGTGAGTTCCAACGACCCTCGTGATTTGATGTACGAATCATAGATGTTTTTGGCAATGACTGTGAAAGATTTACGAACAGAAAAGTCAAGCGATTACACCTAGAGAACACCCCATTATTTAAAAGAAGTGAGAGAGAACTAATTACATAATCTATTGATCAAAGATGACCTCTCCTAGTTATTTTTGAATTTCCAAACATATCTACTCTTTCTTTGACTTCATTCCGAGATTGTATATTCGTCTATAACGTGGTTTCTACATACGGTTCACTTTCCAGCAGTCCTTATCTGACACACCAGTTTCGCAGCCTTGTAGCTGCAATATGCTTCATTACTTTCTTTTCCAGCTACATAATTACAAAACAACAACCAGTACTGACTACTCGTTCTGCCGCTGCAACGTTCAGACAACAACAAAAAAAAGAACATATTGGTACATTGCTGATTCAAATATATCCTACTCTATTATTAAGTAAATATATTACAAAATATTTTAGAGCAGCATCCTCTTTAAGGTATTCCCTTTAAGCAGTTCAAGGCAGCCTGCCATTCGGCCACTACTCTATCTCTATAAACACCTATAACAATTTCTCAGAAGACTCTGTCACAGTGGAAATGATCATCCTGTAAATTGATATTTTTCATCACCATAATGTGAATGTTTCTATTAAAGTTATAAGATAAAATCTATAAAACTCTTAAAAGTATAATTATTGTTCCATAATCCCTAAGAAGGTAACCTTCCCGCAACATTCGTAAATCTCTTTGCACTGTGATATACACATTATGAATTTTCAAGTCTTAATATAATAATACCTACCTCCCAGGAATCCCTCATTGACCTAATAGATAATAATATGACCAAGAATATTCTTTCAAGAATGCTTCCAATCATGTGCATGAATTATATCATATCGAACCATGAAATTACCTATCACGAATCTCCAATATTGATAGTGTTAACTCATGAATATGAACCTATTACGGTTAACTCTCAGTTTGAGCCTAAAATGGCTATACATAGTTATGATTGTTGTGGTGTTCATCTTTATCTTCTCATCATCTCATATCTTGACCACTATAAAGACTAAAATAGATCCAAAGGGGTTGTAAGACAAAGTTGTAAAGTTGTTTGTGAAAAGACTTGCCAACATCACTTCCTTGTCTTAACAACCACTTTTCCTTAAAAGAAGGAGCCTTGTCTAGTGGAACTAGTAAAGTCAAGCCTCATTTTTTTGAGTTGGCAAAAGATGAAAAGTTACAAGACTTTCTTTCCCTCCAAAATCAAAGTCATCCATTACAAAATTGTGAGGATTAAGGCTTCAAGTTGTTGAACAAAATGTATGAACCCGTGACCAATTTCATGCTACCACATCACCTTAACCACTGTTCACATCATTAAATAAGCTCAATTTGGATATTATAGTTTCTAATTATTGATTCTTAGTTTCTTCTAATTGACTCGAGAACTAATTAGCAAGCTAGTACATTCCTACTAGCTTGACAATTAGTCCTTTGAAGTCTTGTATTCGTGTCATCATTTGTTTATGTGCTTTTGTCGTTTGAATAAGTTGTAACTCCTTGCTTCTAGTATGACAAGAATTCTTTGAGTTTCAAACAAGAGTATACTCCGAACAAGAGCATAATCAAACCTTAAGGATTCATGGGTTACTAGAACACTTGTAGAGCTCGAGTATGAGTGACCCGAGAGCGTGTGAGTGAGGAGAGGTTTTAAACTAACTTATTTCTTGCTTTTGTAGGTGATACCTTGACAATGGAGGGAACCACGTCTCAAACCGTGGATTCTAATGAAATGGAGAATATGAGGGTCACTCTTTAGGCTATGACCTGAGCTCTTGAAAGGTTTAGTACGGAAATGGGAGCCATAAGGGGAGAAGTGACGGCTATTAGTGGGAGGTTAGAACAAGTAGAAAGTTAATGGAACTTTCGTCCTTCTAATCCTCGACATGTTTCGTCAAGTGGACATGATAGAAATTCCTCTGCCACCGTTACTCCCAAAACATGGCCCCAATTGCCAAATACTTCATAGCTCCACCAAATGCCGCAAGCCAAACCACTCATAACCCCCGAAACCGAGGCTCCAATAGACCAACCCATTCCCAAACTCTTCAAGTTCTTCAAGAGGGAATCGAACGTCAAATGCCTCCACAAAATTTGAACCCTCCCTTCCAAACTCCACTAAACCAAAGACCAACACCTCAACAAAATCCTATCCCTCCAAATCAAGTTCCAAACGTCCCAAACTATCCCATACACTTTGAGGAATATGGTAAATAGTATTATGAAAGGTATGGAGCCTTTAACGATGCTTATATGAGGGGGAGAGATGAGAGGGGGATGTGTGGATCTAAGAAGATACCGAGGGTATGTAGAAAGGGAAACTAACACCAAGAGAGAGACGTATGCATCAATACCATTAAAATGAGCATACCTATCTTTAAGGGTGAAAGTGACCCCGAGGTGTATCTTTCTTGGGAGTCGGCGTATGATAAAAGTTTTCAAGTAAATGATATATCAGAGTATAAGAAGAGTTGCTATTCCATAGCCCACTTTGAAGGCTATGCTAAAACATGGTGGGAATATGTCAAACGGTTTGATAATGTGTTGATTGATAGACAACCACCACCATGTTTCCATTGAGATATCTAATAAGGCAACGGTATCATCCCGAAAGTTATCATCATGAGTTGCTTTATAGGTTGTACATTTTGCGACAAAGGAATCAAAGTGTGATGGCATATTATGAAGAGTTTCAACAACTCATGTTGAAGCTTGATCATTGTGGAGAACAAATTGTCCATGACATCATTTGGTTCAAGTATGGATTGAACAAAGAGATTTTCACTCATTTGACACTTCACAATATTGATACCGTTGAAGGAATTGTCCAAACGGCTCTTGATATTGAAAGGGAGCTTAAAGAAGGTCGTCGTTCAAGGAAAAGAGACCATCAACCTCGGGTTGGTCGAGGAGCAAAGATATGGTTCAACCATCTTTGGGTTGGCCCAAAAAAAAGGACCAACCCGCCACTATAAGGCTGCCCGAGCCTAAAACAGTCCATAAATTTCCTCCCCGACAAGAAGCTCACAAGTATCCTAATCCTAAAGGGTTGCAATGTTTCAAGTGCCAAGGTTAGGGATATAAATCCAATGAATGTTCAAACCGACGCAATGTGATCCTAAGGGAAGGGATATTGTATTACCTTGGTGAGGAAGTGGATCTTAAAAAAGAAGAGAATGAGGCCGAGCCCCAAGATAGAGAGGAACCTGAAAATGAGCCACTTATTAATGATGATGATGATTGTGAGGATGCTTATCCACAAGAAGGGGAGTGCATGGTTCCAAACTTTGTAGTGAGGCGTACCATGATTAGTAAGGCGATAGATGATCATATCCAATGGGAGAATCTATTCCATACTAAATGCCTTGTGAAGGGAAGTGTGTGCACTTTCGTGATAGATAGTGGTAGTTGTGCAAATGTTGTTAGTGTTGCTATGGTGAACTTCTTTCGCACCTTCATCTATTTTCACCTCGGCTTCTTGCTCTCCATCTTGAGGGTTTTCATCAACCTTATTCGATTCAAGTCCCACCTCCTCACCAAGGTAATATAATTTTCCCTCCCTAAGGATTACATTTCTCCATTTTGGGCATTCACTAGCCTTGTGCCCTCTCCATTGAAATTTAAAACATTAAAATTCCTTAGGACAAGAAGTAGAATTCGATTTACCTTCGTTTCTTGGAAGGTACCTTTGGGAGGTCTTGTTCTTGGCTTGGACATACTTGACATCATGTTTTTCGGCATTAAATAAGTGATCCTTGTCCTTGTACCAATCCAAGGGGGATTGTCCCCAATACTTTTACCCCAATGTCTCCTTTAGCTCTCTTTCAACTTCCAAAGTGGCTTGAAAGATGCCATCAATGGTATCGAATTTGTGAAGGGTCAATCATGAGGAGATATCCCTATTTAATCCAACCTTTAATCTAACAATGTCATGGCTTACTTGCTCCCCTCAATGATCAAGTTTCAAAATAAGTTGTTGGAACACATCGTAGTAAGCCACAATGCTTTTGCTTCCTTGCCTCAAGTTATACAACTTGGTGAGGAGCTCTTGTTGGTAACTTTCGGGCAAGTACCTTTGTCTCATGAGGTACCTTAACCAAACCAACGCGGGGGATGCCCCTCTACCAAAACATTGCCAAAATGTTTAATATATTCCCACCAAGTAGTAGCATAACCCTCAAAATGAGCAATCGTGTAGCAACTTATTTTTTCCTCGATGAGATCATTGACTTGGAATACCCTCTCAAAAGAGTATTCCCATGCAAGAAACTCCTTGGGATCACTCTCACCCTTGAATATTGGAATCCCCATCTTGATGGTATTTAGTTCAACTTCTCGGTTTTGGTTGCCTTGTTGGTTCCCAGGACCAACTCCTCTTTCTCGGCCGTAGGATCCTCTCGGTTCACCATGCGTTCCCCTTATCTCTTCTAATCTAATGTAATCATCATATGGCCCATAACCATCAGGTTGTTCTCCCTTCCATAGCCCTAAACATGGATAGGTCTATTTAGGTTAAGTGGAGCTTGTAGTGGTGGGATTGGATTTGGATAGTGAATTCTTTGGTCAAGTGGAGTTTGGATGGGAGGGTTTGGGTTTGATGGTAGTATTTGGGTTCCAAGCCCTTATTGTTAGACTTGGTGGAGTGAAGGATGTATTGGTCTATCTTGTTCTCGGCTTCAGGAGTAGAAATTGGTTTGATTTGTGGCAATTGGTAGGTATAGCATTTGGTGCGAGGTCCCGGGAGTATTAATTGGGGACATATTTTGAGGGGTAGAAGGGCGACTCCTTTGGATTTTTACACCTTCTAATCTCCCACTCATTGATGCCACATCCGTATCTTATTTCTCAAGCCACATTCAACCTAGCCACATCTCGGGACAACGTTTCAAGGCGAGCCAAAATGAGATTGATGGCATTATTGTCCATTGTGTGAGAATTTGAGGCCTCAGGTTCCATTGATTTCATACCAAAATAATCCCTTCAAGTTACGGTTCAATAAGTCACCAAATCTGTCCACAATGTCACACACAACAATGCAATTCAAACCTACAAAGCAATCACACGTTAGTTCAAACAATCCTCACTATTCTCTCACACACTTTGTGGTCTCACACTTGGCGTCACAAATGTTTTCAAATCAGCCTGTAACTTGTGGTGAGTTGATGAGTAAGTCTACCCCTTAGTCGGAATTAATTTTTGTTTTGGTGACTCAAGGAAGTAATGTTCTAACTTGAACCAAAATTACTACGAATTAAAAATGAATAAAGCACTCAAGTAAACGATGACACGAAACAACGATTTCAAAGGACTAATTGATAACCTAGTAGGATTATTCTAGCTTGTTAATTAGTTCTCGAATCAATTAAAGGAAACGAAGAATCAATAATTAAGAAAATAACAATCCATTTTTGAGCTTAAATTAGTGTGTGAACAGTAATTGGATAACGTGTCACCCTCCAATTGGCTGCAACTTTTACTAATCCTAATTAACAAGTTGATGACTTGGTCACTTTTCAATTTTGAATGGATGAACTTGGTTTTGGTGGAAAAGTGTAAGTCTGGTAACCTTTTTCAACTTCAATACTAAAAAGGTGTGATTTTGACTTGTACTATTCCACAAAACAAGACCCTTGATTTAAGGAAAAGTTATTGTCAAGTCAAGGTGATGTTGTCAAGTTCCCTCACCAACAAGTCTTGTAACTTTATCTTCACCTTTTCAAGATCTATTAGAAACCTTTCAAGTTGGTCAATACAAGAATGTGATGAAGAACAACAAGAACACTTAACAACTTTCAAGAACAACAATAACAACATCTTCAACTCCCACTCCAACTTCCACAACAAATCCACAACTCACTGTTTTTACTTTAAGTTCACAACAACAATGTCTTCTTTTAAGCTCAAACTTTAGATTTAGACATTTGTAGTGTTGGTGAGAAAGAAACCAACACTTGAAGCACTCTAAACAATCAAAAAGACTACCAAATCTACACACACAAACACAAATCTCAGCCAAGACAACAAGAACATAATTTTCGGCCAATAACACAACAATGGACAGATTGCAAATTTTCAGGAATTTTCAGATTTTAGAAACTAGTTTTTCTAGCAAGCCCAAGAATGATTTTGTCGGAAAAAAATCAACCACAAGATTTTATACCAAATGATACCATATCAGCCAAGAACACACAAAATACACACTCAAAATAGTCCATAAGTTCAAGAGAACCGAGGACCCTTTGAGTGACCCCTCTCGGATTCAAGGTCAACAACAAGAACTCAATGTAATGTTGTATTTAATACCAATTTCCAGCCAACATCACGACTAAATTAACAACACAAGACAAGAACAACAATGTAACTACAAGAAGAAAGCTACGGGTTCATTAACAACAACAAGAAACCAATGGATTCAACAAGATACAAGATAAATAGTTAGACCAAATGAAGGGACAATCTTAAGAACCCAAGAATTGTTACAATATTAGACCTCTAACACTATCCTCAACAAATACCTAACTCTACGTTGACACAAGAGGGCCTTTACCTCCTCTAAACACCAACGTTTCAAGCCAATGTGCAAACACAAGTGAATCCACCCTTTTATCTATCCTAGTTTTGGTTGGAACTCACTCTCACAAGACTACAGAGAGAACTTTAAGTGTTACAAGTTTCAAATCTTAGGAATAATCAACTAAGTTCCAAAAACATTAAGTTGTTCCTTATATTGTGTATTACAAATACGAGTCAAAATGTCCAAAATATCCCTCAAGTAAGTGGCACCCCTCTAGTGCAATGTAGTGGCTGATTTTGGTCTGTTAGGGCCCTTAATTACACTTCTCTAGCTCGTACACTTGGCCGAATTTAATACACACCCATATAAGTCCATTTACCCGATCTCACTTGTATCATTTTCCTTCACAAGTGAACGAGTTGCATCAAAGGATGAGAGAATTAAGAGAAAAGAGGAAGAAATCAAAAAATGAAGAAAAAGTGGAGCAACCCGATGGATACCAAGGAATTGCAACACCAAGTTGAGGAACTCCCAAACAAAGGGTATATCAAGGAGAGTATTAGCCCTTGTGCGGTCCCAGTTCTACTAGTCCCCGAAAAAAATGGGACTTGCCATATGTGCATTGATTGCCGAGCCATCAACAAGATAATGGTAAAATATCGGCACCCTATTCCTAGGCTAGATGAATTGACTTATTTGTGTTTGTTTTCTAAAATTAATTTGAGGAGTGGCTATCACCAAATCCATATGCAATCGGGTGATGAATGGAAAACCGCCTGGAAGACTAAATTCGGTCTCTATTAATAGATGCTTATGCCATTCGGCATAAAAATTGCTCCAAGTAATTTCATGAGGCTAATGAATCATGTGATAAATCCTTTTATCAGAAAGTTTGTTGTTGTCTACATTGATGATGTGTTGGTGTATATTCTGATTGCCGATGCTTTGTCTAGAAAACACGTTCTTGTGTCTACTGTCTTCAAAATTGATTGGTTTTGAGATCTTAAAGGAATTATATCCTGAGGACCCTTACTTTGCTCCTATCTATAGGCAATGCGATGAATGGGGTAGGGACCAGTGGGATTCGGCTAGGGGTTCAAATTCCTATGCCAAGTTTGATGGTTACTTGTTTAAAAGTAGGCGATTGTGTGTACGCTCTAGCTTTTTGAGAGAGTTTTTCATGAGAGAAGCACACAATGGTGGTCTAATGGGTCACTTTAGGGTCGAAAAGACCCTTGGAATATAGGAGGAGCAATTCTATTGGCCAAAAATGCACAAAGATATGTCTAGGACTTACGGACAATGTGTAGATTACAAAGGAGACAAATCTCGACTCCAACCTCTTGTGTTGTACACCCCGCTACCCACCATTTTACTTCCTTGGCTTGATATGTCTATGGATTTTGTGTTAGGGTTGCCAAGGACTAGAAAAGGTTGGGATAGTATCTTTGTTGTGGTTGATGAATTTTCTAAGATGTCACACTTTATTCCATGCTCAAAATGTGATGATGCACCTCGTGTTGCCTCTTTGTTTGTTGATTATGTTGTCATGTTTCATGGTGTTCCGAGGACCATTATGAGTGATAGGGACTCTAAGTTCCTCAGTCACTTTTGGAAGTCTCTGTGGGGTAAGCTTGGTACAAAGTTGTTGTTCTCCACTTCTTGCCACCCACAAACCGATGGCTAAATGAAAGTAGTAAATAGGACTTTGGGTGCTATGCTACGTTCCATGATTAAGGGAAAATTGACTTCTTGGGAGGAACACCTAACATTAATTAAGTTTGCCTATAATCGTGTCATACACTCAAGTACGGGAATGACTCCTTTTGAGTGTGTATATGGCCTCAACCCCTTTACCCGTTTCGATTTAACACCTTTGCCAATTGATCTCATGATTAGCCTAGATGGAAGAAAGATGACAGGTTTTATGAAGAAGTTTGATGAGAAAGTGTCGCTTCAACTAAAGAAGAAAAATCAAGAGATTGCGAAGCGGGCAAACAAAGGAAGAAAGAAACTAATTCTTGAACCGGGAGATTGGGTGTGGGTGCACCTTAGGAAGGATCGGTTTCCATCTTTAAAGGAAGACCAAATTAATGCCAAGGGGTGATGGTCCATTCCAAGTACTTGAAAGAATAATGATAATGCCTACAAGATTGACCTTCCCCGGAATACCAAGTGCACAACATTTCAACGTGTGTGATCTTTCTCTAGTGGATGCGGTTGAGGATGACCAAATGTCGAATGTGAGGTCAAATTCCTCTCAACATGGAGAGGATGATACGGGTGTACGAAGATGTCTAACAAATTCACGATCATACACACGTAGCCAAGCTCGGGAGTTACAAAAACTCCAAGCTATGTTCATGCAAATGGCCGTGTGTGAGTTGGTACTTGAGCCTTCCTATGGATTAAATGTTTTTATGTGTGAAGAGGAGCCTTGAAGTGTAATAAACTTACACTCCAAGGCCATCCCTTGTCAAGGGTAGGATGGTCATTTGTTATCTCCCTTTGTGGACTAATATAAATAGATAGTGTTACGGTTATTTTTGGGAGTTAGCTCATTCCTATAATTCAACAAACAAAAGACTTGTAATATTGGTGACTTCTCTTTCTCATTTTGGAGAGGCCAAAATCAAAAGCTCACTAGTAGAGTGATACTAGTGTTGGATCTGGGCTAGAAACTAGGGTCTTGGGGTGCTTGAGTTCCTCTTGATCCAAGTAAGAATTTGGTGTTGATATTCATTAGTCTTAGGGTCCTTTCTCATTGTTAGGGTTCTTAGATTATTGAATATTGTATGTCAAGTTGCTATACCTTTTGTAATCTTGATAACATTGTGTTGTTGAATCTAAAAGTCTAGTGAAGCCGTGTAGGGCTCTTTCGATTCACTAGCAAAATTGTCATTTGTTGTTCTTCTTGTAAACTAATTTTTCTAGTCAAAACAAGTGTTGAAGCCTGGTGAAGCCATGTGTGGCCTCTTTCGATTAACTAGCACTTTGTTGTTCTTATTGTTGCTTCTTGTGTTGGCTTGAATCTCTTGATACACACTTAGTTTTATATTAGAAGAAAACAAACACAACTAAATCTTTTCAAATTGGTTGTTGTGTCTTCTCAATTGGTGTGTCTAAAATTGAAAGAACTCTCGCCTATTTATGTGGGGAGGTTCTTGGGAGAAATTAAAAAAACTCAAAATAATCTCATCATAACTGATAATTAAAAAACTCTTGAGAGATTTTCAATGTATCATTTATCATGAGATTTTGAATAAAATAATAGCTAAAAATAATGGCCACATTACGTAGAATGTTTAAACAAGAATGTCCAATCCAAGCATCTTTTGTCAATACAGGGATATATGAGTATTGAGTGGCATAAGCTATTTCTTACAGGCACATTAGAAGAAATTTGAGGAACCTATTGATTGACCACAAAATCAAATAATGATGGTTCAACGATCTCTTATTTGCCCCTGATAAACCCGTATACTCTTGTCCCATTGGGTATTAAAGGACAGTCCCTTTAAAGTTTCTTGCAGTTGTTATTTCACCAAAATTTTCAATTTAGTCATTTCATAAAATATATATTAAAAGATAAGGAGATGATTGTAGTCTAAGAACTTTAAAGAATAGCTGTAATACCAACAAAAAATCTAAAACGTGCCGAGCTGTATTACATAATCTGCCATAATTCAATAAATAAAGTCCATCTAGCATTTTTCCTTGAATAGGATTGTGAATAGACCGGCAAATTTTAAATTGGGGCACCTTTGTTTTCCTTTTCTTGATACTCCGGAGATGAGCAATTATAAATCACCCTCTGCATGTGAAAACTCATCGTTAGGGTTTTGCCCTTTGGTATCTAATTTTCAAGCGGAGTTAGAGACATATTTTTGGTAGGGAAAGAGACAAAGGGGAAGTGATCCTTGCATCATCGAGGTTAATTGCAACTTATAGTCAGAACTCACCTGCATCTTGTTTGCTTAAAATTTATGGGTATCTTCTACAACAATGCCATACTTGAAAGACAATGTCACCATTTTTCCTGTAGCCCAAAAGTACTCTATCTTGTACAAAGGTTTTGCAAGTACAGGAAAAGTAATGTTCAGTAACCATTTCCAGCTTCCATCTTGTTCCATAATCCATATATCCAATTCTTTGGTTTCAATTCTATCGCCGTATAAACTAAGACAACCCTTGACACTAGTCAAATAAAAGAAGTCGTTCTCACCTACAAAATCGGGTGTTGGAAGATTTTTCACTTCATCTAACTTCACATCAAAGTATAGGATCATAGAAGTTCTATCTACGAATATCTGGATTCGCCATCATTCAGAGACCAAAATACACAACCTGCAGTACTAATTACAAAAGAAATTATGTCACCAGGTTGTAATGGTAGTGCAGGACAAGGGGAGCTTGTTTTTGTTGTCAATGAATCGCGAATCAAAGAGTAGATAGCAAAAAACAAGTCATAGATCAATATAATCTTGTATTCACCGACAGTAGAATCATAGCACAACCCACCATCCCGGACCCGTCGAAATTTGTCATTGTAATACAAAATGATTATCAGGACATGAAATAGCTTGATATTCTTCGGTAGATGTAGGAACCCTAGAGAATATCAAGCTATTTCATGTCCTGATAATCATTTGTATTACAATGATAAACCTCGACGGGTGATGGCTGGTGGGTTGTGCTATGATTCTACTGTTGGTGATTACAAGATTATATTAATCTATGACTTGTTTTATGATATCTACTCTTTTTGATTCGCGATTCTTGGACAACAAAAACAAGTTCCCCTTGTCCAGTACTACCATTACCACCTGGTGACATTTCTTTTGGAATTAGTACTGCAAGTTGTGTGTTTTAGTCTCTGAATAATGGCGAAATCCAGCTATTCGTAGATAGAGCTTCTATGATCATACACTTTAACGTGAAGGCAGATGAAGTAAAAAAATTTCCAACACCCGATCGATTTTGTTGGTGTGAACGACTTCTTTTATTTGACTAGTGTCAAAGGTTGTCTTAGTTTATATGGTGGTAGACTTGAAAGTAAAGAATTGGACATATGGATGATGGAATAAGATGGAAGCTGGAAATGGTTACTGAACATATGCAACTTGCCCTGTAATTGCAAAACATTTGTGCAAGATAGATTGTTTTGGGGTTGCTCGAGAAATGGTGACATTGTCTTTCAAGGATGACATTGCTAATAACAATTTGATTTAAATGAGTATTGTTGGAACTTTTGTATTTACTAATTTCCATGGCGATTGGAGGGGTAACAAGACTCACGTAATTTAGGGGTAGAGGTAGTACAAGAAATTTATGTTCCGGAAAATTATTAGACAATTAAGGAAGTTATCACAAATGTAATGTGGAATTATCAGAAACTTATAGTACTGCTTTTGACATAAAAACCACTATCACTGTTAAATGGGGAACCACCTGGACAGAAGATAGTTCTCCGTGCAGTTGACACGTACCTTACCGAATCAGTTGCAACACCGAAGTATTTATAAAATTTACATTGGTGACTGGCCCTACCCTGAAATTGGGGTTAGAGGGGTAGGGACGGCTTGGGGGGTGGGGGAGGGTGTGGTGATTAAAAACTGCAGAGGGGACGGGATTATATAACATACATGCATTGAAGGCACACCCCATACCACCAACACTTTCTCTGAACTATCAACTCCTACACCGGGATCAACAACAACTGAAAAAAAACAAATCTTACACCTTAAGAGACTACAACAGATTCAATAGTGATACAAGAAGCACAAGGGAAACACGAAACAAACACCAAAATAGTCCACAAGTTTGAAGAACCGAGGACCCCTTTGGTGACCACTCTCGGATTCACTACAACACCAATGAAAACACAATAACAACAAGATATTGAAGGTGTAAATACACAAAAACAGCAACAATATGAAGAGATGGACAACAATAACAAGATAGGAACAACACACGGTTTTACTAACAAGAGATAGAAACGGTTACAAGAACACAAACTACTACAAGATTACAATAAAAGTAAAGAGATAGTTAGATAGACTTAATGAAGGTATAATCTTAAGAAACCCAGAGAATATTCCACTCTTGGACCCTTAACACTACACACAACGTTCACCTATCTCTTACAAAGACACAAGGTCGGAATCCAACTCCCAAGCATCACATTTCCAAGCCATGAGATCAACTAGAGAGATTCCACACTCTCTATGGCTAATTTCGGTTTTATTGCCTCAAGGAGAGAGGACTTGTGTTTCTTTGTGTTTCAAGACTTTCAACATCATGAATAATCTAATTCTAAAATCCCTACAATGTTCTATTTATACTAGGTTACAAATAAAATACAAAATATCCACAATGCCCTTTTAAGAGCTATGCTCCCTTCAAATGTATTTAGGGGCTGCCTTGTTGTGTTCCAAGGCTCCTCTTTGCACTCCAAGTGTGAGATTAGGGTCGATTTGGTGTGTTTTAAGTCCTTCACTCGCACACACCAAGCCCCGGGTACATTACATTCTCACATGCGTCCATCTTCGTGGCCGTACTTTTATCGTCCTCCCCTCTTTGAAAAGTATTCGACCTAGAATCCATGTCTTGCCAAATTAAAGAGAGACAAACAAGCACACTTCCTCATGGCATGAGGGTTAGGATTACCAAAAATAAAAAATAATGGTATGCACTCAAAACACTCGAAACAGCCCACACCAAAAAACAAAGAAACTGAGGACCCTTTTAGTTCAAGTATCGGCCAACAACAAATCTTGACATGCCAAGGTGGTTCATATTTGACATATAACCAAGAATTATTAGTGTTAAACATTATGAAGCCATCGACAAATTAACCTAGGACTTGGCTATGATAATCACCCAAAAGAAATGCACCTAAGCCGAGAGTAAATCTTCCCCACCCTAGGATGACACCGGGATCAAATGGGAAGAGTGGCCATAGACATGGGTGTAAACAACACACCTATTTCCCGTAGTCTTTACCACAACCACATGGCCTACTCTATATTGGCATACATATCATCATAAGTAAAGAGAGAGTAGAGAAACGTGGCACTCAATTCTACTTCTACTATGGTGTCCTCGGAAAAGCCACAAAAAGTAGAAGAAGAAGTAGTTTCCCAATATACAAGAATGACAAGGTAGGTACGAAACACACTCCAAATCAGTCTACAATCTTAAGGATCCGAGGACCAAGATGGAGACCACTCTCGGATTCGCTATCAACAAGAAGAATACAAGATACAAAGGTGTATATAACACCAAAAAAAAGCTACAAAATGTGAAGACCAAGATGAGTAACAATAACACAAGTTTCGGATTCAATAAAGGTCCGAAAACAGTACATTACACAAGATGACAAAAACAAAAGTAAAGGATAGATAGTGAGACCAAGATTATTACAAAATTAAGAACTAAAGAGTGTATTAAACTCAAAAAACCCCTAATGAATGTAATAATCAAAACCACACTCTTACGGTGACCACCAAAGGAATCAACTCACCTCAAGATCCACCGTTTCCAAGCAAAGATCAATAGTAGCTTTTCCAAGCCCTAACTAAGACTAAGTGTTCTACTCAAGAGAGAGGATTTTTTAATGTTTCAATCTTTCATCTTTTCATCCAACCTAAAGATAAAAGACATAAAATGTACTACTTATAGTATATTACAAAATTTGACAAAAAGACCACATTACCCTTAATAACCAAGGGTGGCCTTGGTGTGTTGGAAGACAATATGAATTGTCCAAAATGCCCTTAAGGCTAAGTGACCAAAATGTCCTTAGTAAAGGGAACCAAAACCATGAACCAACAAAGGTGGTCCAAACCCGAGAGTCCTTAAGTCTTCAAGGCTCCAAGCAATCTTCGACACTTAGGTTTGATCAATGGTAGCCTAAAAATGTCCCATCCAAGTATGATCCCTTGCCCTCCATGTGTCCAAAGCTTGATTCTTCGCATAGTGACTTTGAATGATGTCGTCAAAATCTAAGAAGGCCATTATTCTTGTATCATCCTCCTCTTCTTAAAAAGGATTCAATCTCGAATCCAAACCTTGCAAAATCGAAGAGAGGACAAACAAATACAAAATCCTCATGGCATGAGGATTAGGGTTAGCACAACAAATCATCTCAACATGACAAGGTTGCATATATTTGCAATATAATCAAGGATCCTTTGAATTAAATATTAAAATCTGAATAAAAGGTGCACAAAGAATTTGGTTACAGGAATCACCAAGAGAAAAAGAAACTACATAGGTCTTAATGGCATCGAATAATCCACAAGGTAGAACTTCCTTCATCTTATGAGTCATAAGACACCATTGCTTCTTTATATCGTCAAAAGACCACACCAAGGGGGGTGTTTCGATTGGTACTAAAGTCCATAAAATCCATATAGCATTATCACACATACATGGACAGACCAACAAACTTCCTACCTCAACATAAAACAAATCCAAAACTAGCATGGACATCATCATAGGAAAAGAGGTAGTATAGGAAAGAATCACATGCAAAGGAATTCACTGGTGAAGAATAACTATTTAAACACATACACATTCTTTCCTTCATACAACTAGACAACTTGGCATCCACAAGTTGGAATTCATGCAATTTAGGAACAAGTTTGTCAAACAAGGATAAATATTTAGGAACATTACCCCAAGGAGTCAATAAAACCTTCGTCCTCGGGTTTTCAAGAAGGACTACACATTCCTTACTCATAAGAGTACTCTCGTCTTTTAAAAAGAGATTTTCATCTTTAGGAAGTATGTTGTCACACCATAGTGGGTTAGCATATCGGCTATAGCTTCCAAGGCAAGCTATACCTTCATTTTCACCACTAGGCTCATTAAGAGTGTTTATATCATCTTTAAATAAGACATTACACCTAAAGAGAGAATGATCTATTTCACGGGCAGATTCGGAACAAACACATTCAGCACCCTCTAAAATCTCAATATCATGTTTTAAAGAGATTTCAAGTACAAGATTATCCCAAGAATAGCTCTCGGGTTCACTCCCCTTTTGTTGACCAAATTTTTCAAATACTTCACTCACTTGATTTTGATTAATCATATCACACACATACTCAAGTGGTGGACAATTTTCACAAATAGGTTGATCAACACCAATTACACAAGACGATGTACTTCCGTTCAATGTATAGGCTTCAGCACTAGGTGGACCTAAAGCGATCTTACAAGAAGAGTCAATTTCGTCATCAATAGGATCTACTAGTGTATCCACACTGACAACATATACATCATTAACAAAAGGCAAAGAATCATTACACTCACAACTAAGTAAGCTACTACTCACACTCAATGGGCTACTAGTCATTCAATTATCATTCACATGCACAAAAGTGTAAGAGTTAGCTATTTTACCTTGAATTTCTCAAGTCAACTCTCCTTTGCCGTGTTGTGAAGGTCCTCCATAAGCTTAGGCAGCAACTTCACTTTGGCATCACTACAACAAAATTGATATATAGCTAAAAAATTATTAGCTACGAGATGAAATTTGTCACTAATTGTTCACCTTTTATGATGAAAATTACATTTTGTATCTAAATACATGAAGCATATGCTTTTAGTGACGAAACATAAAATTTCGTGGCAAAGTTTTTTCCTCTAAAGTTTCCCACCAAAAAATATTTTGGCGCTATTTTAATAAGATCATTAGTGATGAATTTTAAGTTTTCAGTGACACCTTTTTTATCGCTAATAATGGATCTAATTTTTGACAAACTATTTTTTGTCTTGAATTAGTTATAATATTAGACACAAAAGAAATTCACCATAAAAGATAAATTATCACAATAGCGACAAATTAGAGTTTGTGGTTAAATATTGTAAGTTTTAGCTACAAAATTTTATATTTAATTGTGACCTCAATTTTTGTCTCTAATACTATAAATAATTAGTGATGCTCATTTTATTGTCTCTAATCAATCTGTGATTCAGTGACAATATAATTTTGTCACAAAATATGTCATCATTAATTAGTGACGATTTAGAATTTGTAGCAGAATAATTTAAATATTTTTCTACTAAAAAAATTCATAGCTAAATATAAATTGATCTTTTGCTATTTTTGTTTATGATTCTAAAAAATTTATTTTATATTGATATATCTATAGAAAACAAGACTCGATCTAATTGTGTGAAGGTTGAAGTGAACTTATTGAATGAATTTTTGAAAGGTGTAAAGTCAATGTGTTAATCTTGTACGTGTGAGAAATATTTTAAGTAGACCGAAGTTAAATATGATCAACTAATTAATTAAAGTTTGAAGATATTATATTGAAAGTTTTAGACAAAAAATTTTATATTTAATTGTGACAAAAAATTTTGTAGCTAATAATTCAAACAATTAGCAACGATGATATTATCGTTAGTGTACAACCTACAATTAATCACAGTAAAATTTTACCATAAAAAATAATCACGACTTAGATTTGGTAGTTGAATAGTGTAATTATTGGACATGAAAAATATTTATAGCTATAATTATAAGATCAATACTCTAAAAAAATTTATCAAAATAAATAAAAATTTGAAAAAATTAATATATTATTGAAAATATATATTCAGACACAATGATATAGACTGTGTCACATAATTAATAAAAAAAAGATAAATTTCTAAACATCATTATGATACACAAATTTAAAAACTAAAAAATACAAACAAAACCTCCAAAACTGTTAAAGAGCCGCAACAAGTTTTTTAAATATATTTTAACATATGCATTATCCAACAAAAGGCATTTATGAAAAAGTGATTATCAAGCTTCATTATAATAACCCACAATATTATCCAAAACAAGCCTCAATATTGATCGACGATCTATTTGGAATATAATAATTTAACCATCTCCAAATACGAAAACAAAAAGATAGTCCAAAGTTATAATAATGAAAGAGCACCCATGCCAATAATATAAAATATGTAAAATTATGTTAGGTATTTAGATTTCCTCGTAATGCAAAATTCCAAGTTACTACTCCCTCCATTTCTTTTTCTTTGCCTAATTTTCTTTTTTAGAGTCAAAAGATACAAATTTGATCAATATTGTAAAATGTATTTCTTAATCAAATTGAAAAAAAAATTATAATTTATAATACTCTTCATATAATTTTTGAATATCTAAATTTTAATTCTAAAAAGTTAGATTAATTTGATCAAATGAATAGAGAGGTCATTTCTGAATATTTCTAAATTACTAACCAAACAACCACATTAATGTTATACTTGAACTACTGACCTGCTAACTAGCAACCAAACATAACATGTATCTAGTTGAGTCCAAACATCATTGAGATTTGCTCCCATACAACTAAAAAAATTTCAAAAAGATATTCATTATCTAGTTGAGCATGCTTCTTGTCGATCATATACAAAGTTGGATCATGTTTTCTAAAAGGCTACTATAATGTCATGGAATTTATCCTTTGAGCATCATCTTTGTAGCATCAACCAATATTGGGCGAAGATCACTAGAAGCGCGACCAAGCACAGTGTACCCTTGTCCTCAATGCTTTTTTTTAATAGTAAAAGTTTGCATGATTTCATTCAGCAAGTACTAAACAACCAAAATCTTTGATCACAAAGATCACACAAAGTAGCTAAACCTTAACTGCAGTTCTCCACCTACTACTATCTGTTCAGATTTTGATCAATTTAAGACATCTCCAAGAAATCTCTCTATCAACTGCACTCATTTTCTTCAAAACATTCATTGGAAACCAACAAACATAGTGGTTAGCTTATCACTACTAAAAACTTGGCTAATAGCTGCGAAGGTTGGCGAGGGACAAATTGTATGTCGCTATTGCAAGGGACTTTGTGATGTTATCCTTCACGTAAGTCCAATATTTTAATTTTTAATTATTTTTAGAAGGCGGAGAGGGACATTTCTCACTAAAATATGGTGATAATAAAAATTAAATTTTACTTTATTAGAGCGAGGGATTCTCCCATGCTACATAATAACAAATGAATTCATATTTCAAAGAAAATTTAAATATAACTTTTATTATTTTTTTGGATGGTACCAACAATGTTTTAATAATAAATAAATAAAAATAAAATATAAGTTATCTAAAGAGTCTGTTGATATAGAACACACATATATATACACACACACATACACACACACTCTTCAAAAAATGTTATAATTGAATGAGTAGCTTAAAAAGTGATAATTAGAATATTTTAGTGGTATTCTTAATAAAAATTTATGATATATAAGATTACTAGTATTGTCCGTACTCAGCACAGACCCAATATTTATATTTTTTAAAAAAAAAAATTATGTGACAAATTATTTTTAAAATTTGTTCAAAAAAATGTTATTTTTTTCTGTTTTTTGAAACAATATTTTTTGGGCAATTTTCATTATTTTTTAATGAAATATTCTATGACCACACAATCCAAGGTTTATTTATAGTTCTTGACACCCAATATTTTTTTAGGCTGATATTTTTAGCAAAATTATTAATTTCAAATATTAGTATTTTTTGTGCACTTATTTTTTTTATTAAATAATTTTGACAAACCACATTCATGTGTTAAAAGATGTATAAATTATTTTATTACTTTTTAGTATCATTTTACAATCTCAATACAACATTTTTTACGTAAATGTGCACACTCACAATTTACAAATACATTGTCTAGTATTTATTATTATTATTATTATTATTTATTATTTATTATTATTATTTACTATTATCAATACTTGTTATTTATTATTATTATTATTATTATTATTATTATTTATTAATTATTTATTATTATTGTTATTATTATTATTGTTATTATCCCTACTATTATTTAAATAACATCCTAAATTAAAATCATTTTGCCTAATTTATTTATCTTTTAGCCCAGTTTTTATTCAACTTATAACAATTTTAGTCTAGTTGTAATTAATTTATTACAATTATTGCCAATTTATGACTCAATCTAGAGTTTTATTCAATTTTTGTGGTCAAATTCTCAACTTGAGATCTCAACCGTCGATAGAAACTAATTTGACTGCTGAGATCAAGATCCTATTCTTTCATTTTAAACTCAAATTCTCAAACCCTAATCTATTGACAACAGCCGCAACCCCTTAATATCTCTCTCTCTCTAGACTCCTTCTTTATTCTCTCTAAAAAACTGTCGTTTCCTATATTCGACTGTCGCTCGTAGCGTCTCCAAATCTGGCGGACCAAGCTATCGCCCCGCCCTAATCGACGCTGCTGAAAATAACACCAGCGCCGCCACGCTGTCAGCGACCAAACCCCACCATCTTCGGCCACCGTCCAATCGGAAAGCTCCTCCAACCACTACCTTTTATGCCATAGCTATCGTGGAATCACGCCGGTAGAGCCACTAACCTCTCCAACCTGCCCCGCAAACCTTTGCCGCTGCTTTTCTCTTCCTCTCCAGCGAACCAGCACTGGCGCCGCTCCAACTTTGCCTCTCTTAACACTTCCACTGGCGAAATAATCACCACAACAACCGATGCTGTCTACCAACGCTATTCCCGAGCAAGTGCCCTAAAAGATTATCAGTACACAATTGATTTATGGAATCCATCTCAGGTTTGATTTCATGTTTAAGTTTTCATCTTAACATCCTCATCTTCTTTTGTCGTTCTTTTCTTTGATTATCGAAGTTGGAATTAGCGATAGTTGATTTTAATCTTGATTTGACTCTTTTTTTGTTTTTATCTACATTTTTTTATCAACATGTGTTAAAAAGCCTAACTTGTGTATACTGTTATAGCTTTTCTTAGTTTTAACTGCGATCCACCTCAAGTCAAGGATTTTAGGCAATTTTGACTTGTCTGTCTTCTGTCCTTTTGAATTTGAATCATGATAAATGTCCTACATATATCTGAGTTGTTTAGTATAATTCTGACTGGTCACTTGATTTGTGTGGGTATATTTAAATCATTTTGATGTAATTTAGACTGATTGCTCGATCCTTGTAAATTTTTGGTGATCTATCTTATTAATTCTGATAACAATAAGTAGGTTGGACTAATTGTTTGACAAGCTGCTTGATTTTGTGAATTTGAACTAGTGTATTTATTTATAACAATTAGTTATGAATTTTTAGTGTGATTTTTATTATGATAAGGGTTCATTTCAGTCTCCTGAGATATGTATTTGTGATCTCTTGTTTCAGAGAATTTTCAGTTCATTTTGTGGATATGTTAGTTAGTAGATGCACTTTCAGTCTTTAACTTGTAGGTTGTTAGATTTGCTTGTTTTTTCTACTTAGACTTCTTTTGTGCTTTTGCTTCAATGGTTTTGATTTTTGTGTAATAGTGATCCAAAGTTTATTGTTGTTTGGTGAAGTTTTGTTCTTTGCTGTGTACCTTTTTGTTTTCTTTAAATATGTGGATCAATGGGTGTTGAATTTATTCGAAAAGGGTTCTTTTTGGTTTCTGAGATGTTTTACTGTAAGAACTGAGGACCTGTACTTTGGATTTTTCACTTGGTAACAAGCTAAAGTCTTGATCTTTTTTCATTTTTCTCATTTTTGTGCTTTTGCTGCAATGGTTTGTGTTTTTGTGTAGTATTGATGCAAGGTTTGTTGTCTCAGTTTCTTGTTATTTGATAAAGTTTTCATCTTTTTATGTGTACCCATTTATTTTCTTTATCTTTGTGGATAAATGGGTGTGATTTTATTTGCAAAGGGTCCGTTTCTATTTCACTAGATGTGTATTTTGTGATTCTTTTTTGAGAGAATTTAGTAAATTTTCTTAATCTGTTTATTCTATTTCGAGCAATCGATAATATTACTTTTAATTAGAGGTTATGAGTTTAAGATTGAAAATATAAGAATGTTTTTGTTTGTATAATTGATTTTATTCTTAGTGCTTCTGCTATAACTCTCACTTTTACGAACCTGAAAACATGGACTTCCTTGGTTTATCAGAGGGTTTTCTTGAAATGCTAATTTTTTTCTTATGTTGTTGGGTTTTTGTACTTCTCTATACTATCTCAGTTTTCAAAATAAAATAAAATTTGACCTTGCCCAAAAAAAGTATTGTTGAACCTGAATGTTTTTGTGTGACTACTTATTGCTTTGGCCGAGAAGCATTTAGAACTGCTTGACCCATAATGAACTCCAATGCTGAATTCAACCTGATTGTTCTTTCTTAACACAACATGGTACTATACTTATTTAACGAGATGAAAATAGCTGAGTTGCCTTGAAGGAAAACATTTAGATTCCCTTTTGATGAGATAATGACCAAGCATATGTGTTAGTTTGGCTGTGCTTCAACAATATGAATGAAACATGAAACTCTACTTGAGTGAAAGAAAGCAAATTAATAGATGAATGCCCCATTTCGTTGAGCAGAAATACTAAAGGTTTACTTAGTGATTTATGTTGTGTTTATTTTAACTATCAAATCTGAAAGCATCATCATCAATCTTAATTTTCTTCTCTTTTCCAAAGGTGTAAAAGTGAGTTGAATGATGACTAATTGCAAGCTCAACACGTTATTGGTATTTTGGAAGAAACCTCTACATATCTGCTTAGTTTAGGATAGGAGTAATATTTAGTATTATATTTAAGTTAGACTTTCTTTATGTTGGACTTGTTTTACTTTTGTTTGCCCTGTGAGGAGATATTACCTTATTATAATTTGTTTTTTTAATTGTATAAGTATGGGTGAATTTTATCAATCTGACATGTTTTATAATTTTATTTTTATTTATTCAATTCTAATTTAAAAAATAATATCAATATGAAATAATTAAACATTTTCTTGTAATTGGTGACAAAAGATTTTATTATCAGAGATAGCTTTTAGCAATGATTAAATTAGATTTTTCAACATAAATATTTTTGTCATGAAATAAACTAGTTCATCATAAGTTTGACTATATTTAATGACATATGTATGTCTCTATATCTTCTTATTTATTTGATACAAGTTAATCTTATATTTTATGACAATCATAATTGTCAGTTATCATTATAATTTAGTGATGATTTTACATCGTCGGTAAAAAAATATTATTTTTAGTGACAAAATGATAGATTTAACTACAAAATTATTAAGCTTTATTAGAATAATAAATTTGTTACTAATTCATACATTTAAGGACAAAAATTTTTGTTGTATACAAAAAAGTTGTCAATAGTGACGAAAATACATTTGTTCAACCACAAAATATATATAACTCTAGCGACAATTGGTGTCATTGCTGATTGAATTATATAATTAGCGATGATGAAATTTTGTCGGTATTGATAACTTTTTAGTGACAAAAGCATATCATCAACTATAAAAAAATTATATTTTTATGACAAATAGATTTGTCATAAATGTTACACATTTGGGGTCGAGGTTTTATTTTTTGTAGCCAATTTAATTTTTTTAGCGATGAAATACTAAATCGTCTTTGTCTACTTTTAGCGACCCACTTTTGGAAACGATTGATTGACGAAATTTTTTTCGTCATGCTAAATCTTTTGCGACGAAATATGACTTATAAGTGACAAA
This sequence comes from Capsicum annuum, assembly GCF_002878395.1. Taxonomy (NCBI): domain Eukaryota; kingdom Viridiplantae; phylum Streptophyta; class Magnoliopsida; order Solanales; family Solanaceae; genus Capsicum; species Capsicum annuum. The sequence continues at coordinate 334,393 of NW_025849093.1, forward strand.
ATAATTCATCCCAAATAATCAAATTTGTTGTAGTGCATTGCTCTCCATCATTTGCCATGTCAGTACCTACACAAATGTCCTTAGAAATATAAGGACAAACAATGTTAGCTCGGTTTGGTGACAATCCCCTCGCTTCGCTCCACACAACCCTCCTTTTTCCACTCTCAGATTACCACCTTGCACTCCCTTACTCCTCTCAATCTTTTTTCTCTCATAAGCATTCGGAATAGAGTAAGTATTCACTTCTCTTTGCATCTCGGGCAACAAGTATGTCATGAGGTGATTTTCCCACCAGTCTCTTACAATATTAGGCCAATTTTGCACATTTAGAACTCTATGTTGTGCAAACCAATCGGCACCTAAGCATACATGACCATATGTCAATGGAAGAATATCACACCATACCTCCTCACGGTACTCAAATTGGGAGAAGACAACTTTGACCCTCTCGGTAACCTTAAACCCGTCCAAGAAGTATGGAACAAGTAAAGGCTCGCAAAACAACCCCAAGTAGTCAACCATGGATAGAACGATGTAGTTTCTATAGTACCTATCATTTAACACAATGAGGCAGCCCGGTATCCCACAAATGGTCAGTTTTCCAGAGTGTACACTCCTTCTTGGATCAACATTGTAAAGGACACGAGTAACCCTCGATTTTAGAGATGCATACCCTCTTCTTCTCGTTGAACAACCTCCACTAGAGCTAGCATAACCATTCACACTATATCGATCTTGATAAGAAGTATTACGAGATGGTGAATATGAATCTTCACACTGCTCACGTGTACTCTCATCATAGCTCTCATAAGCTTTGTGAATGAAAGGGTTATACCTAACACCAAAACTAGGTTTGGAGTGAGAAGTGTAGGACTCATCACATGCCCCAACGTCATCGTAAGATCCATTACGAGGTCTTACATCATCTCCAAAGTCACCATAAGCACTAGGCACTTCATTCATCTCATTTTCTTCCTTAAAACAGTAACTTTAAAATCTGCCGAAGTTTCGATCATGGCTATTTTCATAGCCTCCGCAATCTCCCTCAACTTCGTAGCCATAAAACCCCTTACTATAACATAGTCTCCCATGTTGTAGTCACAATAATCCCCGGCTATCGAAGACATATTCCCCTTATATCACCTTTTGAACCTACAAAATGAACAAACAAGATTAGTAGTCAAAGCTCCTCACCAACACTCGTATTCACATATTTTTGTGATCCTCACAATTGGAGCGGCGAATATTGAAAGTTGCTTATACTCCAGTAGTCAATAAGATGTCAATTCTACTTGGCGGCCGAAATAGATTCTTCTTTGACCGACTCAAGACTCAAAATAAAATTTTACTTACGAACTTGAAACAAAGAAGTTACTACGAGTTAAAAAAAATGAAAAAAGCATACAAATAATGAAGACAAGAATGAAACGGATTCAATAATTAATCTACAACGAAGTGATTACTAGTTGTTAATTAATTCTAGAATCAAGACATGAAACTAATGAAACAATAAAATGAAACTAAGAATTTAAAATTTTGAGCTCGAAAATATTGTGTGAACAGTAGCAGTGATGACGTGACAGCCACATATTGGTTCAGTTTTATCAAGTGGTTATTCTCAAATGTTCAAGTCTTGGTCAAAAATAAATTTGGATTGGTGGAATTTGTTTTAGGAGGAAAAATAAGTCTTGGAGCCTTTTTCAATTTTCAAGACTTGACTTTTTCTAGTACTTCTCCTTAAAACGTGAACCCTTGTTTCATGAAAAGTGGTTGAGATGTGATGGAAAGTCTTTCGGTGGTTGGGGGTCTTTCAAGACTAACAATTCTTCACCTTTTTCCCTTCACCTTTTTAGATCTAGCATTCACTTTATTTTAACAAGGTATGAAGGTTGGGAAGAACATCAAGAAAACTTTAATAATCACCAAGAACAATAAAAAATAATTACCAAGATCCACAATACAACCACACGGCCAACTCCAAGACAACAATGTTTTCACACGGCCAAGACTACAAAACCACCAACAACGGCCAAGTCTCTTTAGTGTTGCATTTAAGTTTTTTTTTTCACTAGAGATGAAGGTTGTGAAGAACTTCAAGAACAACAACAAAACTCTTTTCAACAACAACAACCATACCCACAGCCAAGTCAATTTTCTCAACAACAATGTCTACCACACGGCCTTACTTGTTCACAATAACATCAATCATTAAAACTCAAATCTAGATCGACTCAAATTGTTAGTAAAGATCAAAATAACACCACAAACAAACAAAAAGTAAAAGACTTCTATACCTAGACTCAAGAAAAAATCTCGGCCAAGAACACCACAAGAACACAATTTTCGGCCAAGAACACAAAATGGACAGATTGCGATTTTTCTAGAATTTTCAGATTTCAACTTTTTTTTTCAAGTGATCTAGCCTAGGATTTGATCTTGTAGGAACAATATCAAGCCATTCTCTAATACCAAATGATACAAGAAGCATAAGGAAAATACGAACCAAACACCAAATCAGTCCACAAGTTTGAAGAACTGAGGACCTCTTTGGTGACCACTCTTAGATTCTTGTATCATTTGGTGCCTCAAGGAGAGAGGACTTGTGTTTATTTGTGTTTCAAGACTTACATCATCATGAATAATCTAAGTTTAAAAGCCCTAAAATGTTCTATTTATACTAGGTTACAAATAAAATACAAAATATCCAAATTGCCCTTTTAAGAGCTAGGCTCCCTTCAAATGTATTTAGGGGATGCCTTGTTGTGTTTTAAGGATCCTCTTTACACTCCAAGTGTTATTTAGGGTCAGTTTGATGTGTTTTAAGTCCTTCACTCGCACACACCAAATCCCGGGTTCATTACATTCTCACATGCGTCCATTTTCGTGGTCGTACTTGTATCAAATAGAGGTAATTAGAATGTTGTACAATGGTTCATCAGCTTATGATTTTTTAATTTGTGAATGAAGGGAGTTGATCCACATGTTGGGAAATCCGATGATCGTGCACCCCTTCAAGGAACAAATAAATTGGTAGACTTGCTAGCCAAAAAAGGAGCCAGGAAATAACTTTTGGAAGATTGCATATGCTAGTAGTTCCTTCAGTATTTGTAAATGATGGTTTTTGGACAGATATCCTATGAATTGCATATGATAAAAAAAGTTTGGTTCTTAACGGTAATAGTTTATTTGCCCGGTACAATATAATGAGCATTAGCTATCCCAAAGATGGTAGTGGTTGTTTTTAGCTGTGAAATTAGAGAAATAACATAAAAGAGTTTGAGATAAAAAGATACCACAACTGTATTGTCAAAGGTAATTTATTTTATTAATAACTCAAAACTTATATTTATTGCTAAATTTCTAACTACATTTCGATTTGGATAACTATTCCTATTCAAATAATAAAGGAATAACTAAATCATAAGTAACATAAAACTCTAATAATTTAAAACTACTAAAATTTTCTACTCCTACTTTATTTCTGAGACATATCTTCAACACTCCTCCTTGAATCAGAAACTTTAGATTGTAGGCTCAGCTGATTTTGACCTCTTGTATAAATCTGTCAATTCATGTTTGGTCTTGAATGGCTCGTGTGCATCTTCTGTTGGATTAAATAACAAACTTTTGACTCTCATATCAACATGTAAAATCTCATGATTAGTGGAATAAAGAATCGACAATATTTGTCTCCAAATAATTATTTAAATCCTTTTTCCATTAGCTGGCCAAGACTTAACAAACTTTTATCAATATAGGGCAAGTAAAGGACAATTAAAATTATTTTTGTAACTTAAATTTTTTTGATTGCCACATTTCCGTTTCCTTAATCAGGAATATAGTCATCATTCCCAATTTTGACTTTCTTATTTTCCAAATGAAAAAACTCTTTAAGAAAAGTTTTGGCATATTCCATGTAGTTTGCATATCCATGGTCAATTATCCAAAAATCAGATTTCGTGGTTGATGAATATGTTGCCACAAATAAGTGACCTTCTTCTTCTTTGGTAACTTGGGCATCTGTTTCATTGGAACACCCCACATTTTGGGCTAGAACAAAAACCATGATTTCAATGCATTTATAATCCTAAAGCCATAAATCCTATGCCAATATGGAATTTTAATAAATTACGTAGTATGTGAATCCATTCAAGCTTGAATTTAGACTATAAAAGTCCTTCAACTCAAGGAGGAGTTGAAACTATTTCGATCGGCTGAGTTTTAGTAGATGTTGTATAGTGTGTCATCTTCCATCGACCATAACTCTCTATATATGTCAAATTAGAGAGCCTACTATGTTTCAAATGATAGGTCTTCTAGTTAGCTTTCCAACGCTACCAATTTTGCTAAAATCTGACACTCGAGCAAGAAGTTATGACCCTTTAAGGTGATAAACGTTGCCTAACCAATCGCCCATGGCCACTGGAAAACATAGGCAGTAGCCTAGGCAGCGCCTATGTAAACATAGGTGATAGCCTAGGTGGCGCCTATGAAAACATAGGTGATAGCCTAGGCAGAGCCTATGTGAACATAGAAAACGGGATGGGCGGCGTCTATGTAAGGAATTTTGGTGAATTAAACACTCCGTGTTGAGGACAAAGTGGTCCTTTTCCACCCTTACTTAGCCCTAAAACACGAGATTTAGTTCCAAAGACCCCAAAATACATATTCTTTCATCAAAAGTGCTCAAGATTCTCTTTAGGGTTTCAAAATAAAAACCCAACTAGTTCAAGATTTGATCATAGGGTTTCAAAGATATTTACATATTTGGAATCACCAATCTGAAAGCTTCAAGAAACATCTATTATCCTTGGAAATAGAGGTACGTGGGGTTATCCAAAAATTCCATGGATAATTTAAATCATGTTTTTCAATAGAGGTTTTGAAATTATGAATATAGTTATGTTTTGAATGCTTTAATGATGTTGTTTTGGTCTTTTAGGACTTTCCTCGAAATGATTTGATATATTGTATATGTAATTGCATATGATTTGAGAAGATGTTAAATTGAGAGCATGAATTATTTGGAATCCCTCTCTTGATATGATGTTTTAAATTTTCATATGATATGAATGGTTTTGAAATCACCTTTAAAAGCATGTCAAGAAATGTTTTGAAAAATGCTATGAAATGTTATGATTCTTGACTTTCAAATAGAGGGTTGTTTTGTTCATATTGAAGAATATTGTATATGATGATTGAATGAAAAGATTGATATGATATTGATGACTTGCAAGTCGGGTATGAGAATACCCTATAAAGTATGATATGTGAAGGATTATGAAGTGAGTTTAAATGCATTGATTTTAAATGAGATAGATGGTTGCCCAAAGAAAGCATGAGTCAATTGATTCTACACTGGAAACCGTGTTTACCGACTCAGGAACTTGGTACCATGCTTTGTGGTCTTACGTACCTGATATTATATTATCCCAAATTGGGATTATGGTTAGGAGTCATGCTTTGTGGTCTTGTACACTACCATATTTGATTTGGGTCGGGACACCATGCTTCGTGGTCTTGTGTGTCTCTCCCTCACTTATACTCTAATCTCGGCGGCAACCGAGGTTTGACTGTTGGTGTAAATTATGTAGGGTATTCCACCTAGCTCAGTTGCATTTCATTATTGTTGAGAAAAACTATTGCATTACACCCATGTGTTTTCAAATGATTTGATACAAAATTTCTTTATAATGGATCTCAACTATATTTTGTAAAAATATTAAGTTTTGCTTTGATATCTCTGTGTGCCAGTACTTTTGTGTTGACCCCATCTCCTCTTCAACCTCCCAGGTTCAAAGGCCCAGTCTAGGGGTCAAGAGAATCAGTAGATTATTCAGACAGAGTTGCAAAGACAAGTGGTGATTCTCTTGACCTGCAGTCCTTTAATCTTATCGGAAGGTCTTATGTCTTGCAGTCCTTTAATCTTATATTAGTTTTGGGTCTGCTGGGGGCCTTGTCCCAGTTTTTAGATAGATATTGTTTTAGTCATATAGTAGAGATTTCGTAGATGATTCTAGAGATGTTAATTTTGATTGTGGGACACTATTCCCCATTCTCATTTTCATATGATTCTTGACCATGTTTCCGTTATATTGTGTTTCTTCTGTATTACTTTGATCATATCAATTAGGTTCATGATTACCAGACAGATAGGGGTGTTTCGGGCCTCCATGGTTTGAAATGCTCGTCACAGCCCGGCCCTGGTTTAGGTTGTGACAAACTTGGTATCAAAGCACGGTGGTCCCAGGGTGTCGTTGAAATCGCGTCGGGTATTGTCTTGTTTATGGGTGTGTAGCACACCACACTTATAAGCAGAAGGCTACTACGTGTTTAGGAATGTTTCCCTTTCTTCATTTTCTAGTTCGTGCAATAGTGTCAAAATGTTCCTCATTTATACTCTAATTCGTGCTATGGTGATGTCCATACGAAAGTAAAATCATCCCAAATTGTTTCCTTACTTGGACATTCTCAGACATGTCTCATCATTGGGCCGATTCAAGTACAGGAGTTTGGAGTCTAAATGGTATTGTCCCTTTGGATTGTGTCATAAAAGATGTTAAAATTGTGCAAGGACTTTAGAAGAGTACGTTATTGCTTTAGAGTGTATGGGTTCTAGTGTGAACCTTGATCTTGACGAAATCGTGCTTTTCAGCCTTCTGTATTGAATATATTCGGCCCTTTTCAGAAATTTATATTGCAGATGTCATGCTTAAGGGAACAGATGTGTAGTAGGAGTGCTGGAAGTGTATTTCCACCCTAATAGTAGTATAAGTTAAAGTGTTAGTGTCATGACCTGTTGGTAGCTAGTAGCATGTGTGGATTGTTTCATAATCTGTGGGGGAAATATTTGACTCAGATCTTTATCTATACAAAGTAAGATGTGTATTCTCAGATTATGGAATATTGTGTGACAAGTTTCTATCTCTTGAAAATATTTTATCATTGTGTTGATGAAACTAAAAAGTCTAGTAAAGCCGTGTGGGGATATTTCGATTCACTAGCATAGTTGACTTGTCATTCATCCCATTTTCTTGTTCAAAATACAAAATCAAAGTCTAGTGAAGCCGTGTGAGGCCTGCTTTGATTCACTAGAAACTTGTTGTCCAACTTGTTGTTCTTTCAATGGTTTAATATATGTATGGCTAAATCAGTTTGCATGAGATAGAGTTGGTAATGAAGTGATTTGTCCTTGTGTGTTATTAGTAGAAGGTAGAGAAGGAGTTGTTGGTCAGGGTGATTTGTTGGTTGCTTGAATGTGAAAATGGCTATATTAGCGAGTAAGTTATGATTATAGACTCATGGTTGTTTGAGGAATTTGAAGGCAGTCTAAATGTATGATTGAGTGAGTAAGTATGAGGTGAGAAATTCGTATTAGAAGATAAGATTGTATGGGGTTATAATATAAGATTAAGGTTGATCAAGTCTATCATGTGACCTTACCCCTTGACCTTCTTTTGTTGGTAGTTGTAAGCTAGTACTACTTATGAGAAGGTATGTAGATGATTTTGAAGTATTTGGGATAGAATGTTCCAATTTGATGGATTAGTATATTATATTGCCCTCGTCATTGGTGGTAGATGATTGATGATAGACCATTGGATTGAATCTAATGTAGGATGTGGATGTAAGAATAGTGGCATGAGATTAATGGTGTATGGTTGTGGGAATTAATATTAGTAGGCTTGATGTGTTGAAATAGTACGTGCTAATGAGTTATGATAAGGAAGACCGCAAGGTCAAGATCGATTATTGTTATTATGAAGTTCTAGTGTACTAGTGTTTCTTGATGTTTATTTCATGGTTTCCAAGTGAGAATCATGCGTAAGGTTGGGTTGTAAAATCATGTTTAGCACTAGACATTAAGCTTGAACAATTGAAGTTCATAAAGGTGGATGTGATGATTTCTTGTTCAATGATGTTAGTTATATAAAATTGATCTAATAGGCTTGAACGGTGTATGAAATGGCTTAAGTTTAAATTGATTCGTAATGATGTATTATGTTGTAGGTATGGTGTGTAAGTATGCCCAAGCCGATATAGAGTTGTGGCATTTCTCTAAGACTATTACATGTTGTGTGTGACTAGTGGTACCGTGGAGTTGCTAGTTGGAAAATAATAGTTAGATGGTATATGATGTTCTAGATAGCCAAGTTAAGGAGCCTTGATTGATAGTGTTGAGCCTTTTGATGTGATCTTGATTCTCATGGTAGAGAGATATAAGTTTGGAGTAGCAATATTTGTATGCTAGGATAGAAGTGGTATGGTTCATCAAAGGCTTGGTGATATCCATGTTAAGTATTAGAATCTAAGTTCGAGTTTTGAAGGTTGAACCAATAGAAATAAGTTTGCAAGCATTATACTAAGACTATTGGTGGCTATGGAAAGATAGAGCATATCCCAGAAAGTAGTCATTCGGGTTGAGTTCTATGATATGCATGTATTGTCAATTTTTTTCAGACCCTAGAGTGCAGTAAGTGTAGTTCAGTTAGAATCTGGTAAGGGATCTCCCAAATACTAGATGATGACTTGAAGCCAAGGGGGAGATAATGGAACGAATGACCAAGTAAGGCTCTCAGATTTTAGTAGTGATGCAGTATGATATAGAACATCAGAAAGTAAGGGTGAATCTCAACCCATTCCCACCTCAATATTTTTTTGTTATCCAGATGCTTACTCATGCCTTACGATTCAGTTCCGTGATAATAGTTCATGATTCTGGTATATGATAGAGAGTCACGTACTATTCTAGTTCCAAGATAATGAGTTCTAGTTCATTGAAGTAGTCGGAATCACATTCCTTATGTTATGAACTCTAGTTGAGGTCATGCAACTCATGACGCATGTACTCACTCTTTATAGTGTGCTCAGTCCCGTAAATTTTTTTTTCATGTTTCAGGGTCTTATGTTTTAACCTTTTTGTGACCCTCCCTGTGCAATGATAGTGGTGACGATGTAAATGTTCTTTTTGATGGTATATCATAGTATGCTTGTTTAGAGATGACCATAAGTATGAAGTAAGATTTGGGGCCAAGTGTAATGCCCTGGAAAACGTGTCCCAGAGCGTCACACGGTGCTTGAGGCTACGAGTAGCCCCAACCTAACCCTTTGAGCCATTTTCATTTAGTTCAATACAAATCAATAGGATTTCCATAAATAAACCTCAAATATCAACAGAGTAATCATCATCCAAGAATAAAAGAATTTCAGAAGGATAACAAAATACGACTTATTAGTCAACTCCTAACATCTATACTAGTTTGACAAGCCTCTAAGAAAATCAATAAAACCAGTGAGTCATTGAGACATGCCCCAACTGACTCATACTCAGTTATCAAATGTAAACAATTCCATGAAACCAACATCAGACATCACGACCTCGGAACATGAGGACTCACCACAACAGAGGATGTAGAACAGCGTGCCCGTAGAATCACTGTCGAACCTGGAACTGAGCACCTGAACCTACATTCCGAGATAATGCAGCCCACATCCGAAGATGTAAGTCAGTACCATGGAAAGGAACCGAGTATATAGGGGTGTATGCAGTGGTATAAACATCATCATCATAAATATTTATAAGAAATATGCAGGATGTATAAAAGACTCACATAGCCCGAAGAAAATCATCATAATCATGAGAGGATGAAATAAGTACAATAACACATGTGAGTCATCATATAATTTGTCAATCACTTTCAGTTCATCAAGAATGTCAATTCTCATTATGTAAATATCATTTAAATCTTTCGAAAGAATAACTTTCACAATTCCACTTTCAAATCACTTCACCATTCACCATAAACAGAAGGAACACACACACACTGGGAGATCCTATAACCGACATAAACCATTTGATCTACATGAAGTCCAACGTACTACCCACGTTATGGAGAGCCGTCTTATCCTTGCCATCAGAGTCGGGCTATCAATATCAAATCCACACAAACTAGTGATCACTATATAAATCAGCCTCACGCTCACTCCTACGGGGGCACATTGTTCTAGGGAAGTAAGGCCGCTTTATACCTCCCACTCGATGCTAAAGATTTATACCAGACTTAGCTCAGATAATTTCAAAGACAATCCACAACAAAACAATTTCAGTAATATATAAATATGCATCGGGAGCCATCATGCTTCCTATCTATCAAAATCAACCACGTTATGAATTTCTTTCACACTCGAGTTCGAAACAACTCTATTAAGACCAAAAGGTCAAATCATTCATAATATCTCAAATATTCAACATCAACAGGCTTATAACACACACTTTCTCAAAAAAACACAATTTCCAATGGGGATTCACGACCCAAATATCAAAATCATGATAAATATCGTTCAAGATTCATGCTTTATATCTCCACACATGTAAATTCAGCTTTCAAAATCATAAAAATCAAGATTTCATAATAATCATCATAAGATATGGGTTTATGCTTCAAATTCGTAATAATCAAATAAAAATCATGCCTTTGTAAAGAAAATTACTTTTGGGCACAAGAACGAAAGAGAGTTCTTGTTGAAAAACCCCACATACCTTGAATAATGAAATTTAGATCGATAATCGTTTTTGAGATGTTAATCGTGCCTTTGAATGATGGTTCTTGGATTTCTTGAACTTGGAACTTGAAATCTTGAACAAATTTGCAGAATTAATGGTGAACTTTGGAGGTTCTTGAAGTTGGATGTAGGAGCTTAAGGTTTTCTTTTTGAGGGAATTTGATGAAAGATAATATATAATGCTTCTAATAGGCTTTAATATAGGGTTTGGACGGTTTTTGGGTGAGAAAGAATGACCAAAACGCCCCTAAAAAAATCAAATAATTCTCGAATATGTCCTTTGGTTGACGGTTTTGATAGTCTGAAGTAGATTAACCATAACATTTTACTATGATATCCAAATTGGATAAAAACAATTTAACTAGGAAGAGGACTCTCATATCTTTCCATTGATATATAGTATCTCACCCAGATCATTGTGTACGAGGAGTTATAATCATTTGAATTTGACCCAAAAATTCACTTCTGATAGGCTGAAGTAGATCGACCATAATTTTTTTTCTCCGATATACAAATTTGATGAAACCAATTTCATTGGAAAGAGGAATCACAGAGCTTTCCATTGATATAAAGTAGAATACCCAGATTATTATGTACAAGGAGTTATGATCGTTTAAAGTTTGTGTAAAAATACGCCAGGCCTCAGTATTCACTACTATTCACGGTTCGATCGAAATGTTCATAACTTGTCGCTCGGGTGTCCGTTTTGGATGATCCACATATCATTGGAAATATTATTCGATACTCTACGGAATGGTGGGTCATAATCTAAGACATTAAGCACAGAAAATTTATAATTCATTCTAGAAGATAGAACCCAACACGTTTACGTACAAAATTTCAACGAAAATTTTCCCGAGGTATTACACCAGGTCTTTGATACATGTGATGGTTAGAGGAAAATTTTGTGTGTATGTCTTAGGGCAGCGCGTGGATGTTATATTGACAATAGTTTAGAAACTATGTGAAGTATGTATTCATGGGTGGTTTCCTTAAAGTTAACATGTGGTTATAAATTAGCCTTGAATGACATTTTGGGACTGTAGTGGAAGGTAGAAATATGCAATAGTAAGTTCATATTAAGAGTTTAGAGTAGTCATTGAAGTGGTAAGGCATGTTATACTTAGGATGTGATCTTTAAAGGAGATATAGAAGGTGACATCATATGATTTTGAATAATAGCGTGGTATGGTATGTTGTATTTTTTTTGTGACTTAGAGTTAGGCTTGATCACGGCGAAGGGATTAAGTTATTTTTGACATTAGTAGAAAGATTTATCAATGATCTTATGAGAATTTTAAGCTGAGTTGAATGAATATGATATTTATAGGGAATAGTATAGTTAAGGGATATTCGGGAAGTGCTCTGAGCCTGAAAGTAAGAAGTTGTATTGTGAAATGTCTGAAAATTCTATCCTTATTTAGGAGTTATGTGTCTATATTCCAGACTGCAGAGTAGTGTCAATGTTTTGATTTCCTCAGTTGGATGCCTTGTGTAATCCATACCCAAGATTCATGGCTCCCTATTACCGCTAGAATCTCTTTAGAGAATTATGTGAAGAGATAATCCAGTTAAGTATGAGGGTATAGTATAATTCAGTCTGTATGGCCAATAAGTCAGTTTAACAGTCAGATTCGAATGACTAGTCTTCTCGTTTTTGCACTTATTCATGCTACTCAAAATCTCAGACATGCTACTATTCAAAGATAGATTATACCAGTAGTTACGAGTATAGCCAAGTTCATGTATCATGCATTAAATTCAGATTCCAAATGTTCAGTTATGATTCAATTCGTAGGTACCCGTGCATCGCCTCAGTTTTCAGAGTATCTTAGTGAATTAAACATTCATAGAGGGACATAAGGTCCCAAGAGGGAGATACTCCATTCAGTTGTATGCATAAATTCTTATTACAAGCTTCGCACCAGTTTTCATTGCGTATTCAGTCATAGTTCATACGTCAGTTCAGTCAGATATGCATATATTAGAAACGCATGTTCAATAGAAAAAGTTTAGGTTATCAGTGTATTTAGTCCTGTGTTCATGAAAACAACTCAGTAACAAATCCATGCATCAGGTATGCATGTTCATTATGAGAATTTAGCTTATGAGTAGCTTCAGTTGTGTATTCCAAGCATCAAATTTGCATGTCCGGCATTAGAATTAAGAACATCAGTAGTTCCAGCCATATGGTCATGTTTCAAATCAGTGTATTCTTTATTAGAGGACATGTCGTGTCCGCGTTATTCCATATCTCTAAGCTTCATATGTTCTTACCCATCATTCGAGGACGAATGATCCCAAGGGGGAGATAATGTAACACCCCGCATTTTGGGCTAGAATAAAAGCCATGATTTCGATGCATTGATAATTCCGAAGCCATAAATCCTATGCCAATAAGGCATGTTAATTAATTACGTAGTATGTGAATCCATTCAAGCTTGAATTTAGACCATAGAGGCCCTTCAACTGAAGGATGAGTTGAAATTATTTTGATCGACTAAGTTTTAGTGGACGTTGTAAAGTGTGTCAGCTTCCATCAACCATAACTCTCTATATATGTCAAATTAGAGAGTCTACTATGTTTCAAATGATAGGTCTTCGAGTTAACTATCCAATGATACCAATTTCGCTAAAATCCGACACTCGAGCAAGAAGTTATGGCCCTTCAAGGTGATAAGTATCACCTAACCAATCGCCCATGGCCACTGGAAAGCATAGGCAATAGCCTAGGCGGCACCAATGTAAACATAGGCGATAGCCTAGGCGGTGCCTATGCAAACATAGGCGAAGCCTAGGTGGCGCCTATGTCAACATAGGCAATGGGATGGGCGGCGTATATGTAGGAATTCTGGTGATTTAAACACTCTGTGTTGAGGACAAAATGGTCCTTTTCCACCCTTACTTATCCCTAAAACACGAGATTTAGTTCCAAGGACCCCAAAATACATATTCTTTCATCAAAAGTGCTCAAGATTCTCCTTAGGGTTTCAAAATAAAAACCCAAATAGTTCAAGATTTGACCGTAGGGTTTCAAAGATAATTACATATTTGGAATCACCAATCCGCAAGCTTCAAGAAAAATCTATTATCCTTGGAAATAGAGATACGTGGGGTTATCCAAGAATCTCATGGTCAATTTAAATCATGTTTTTCAATGGGGGTTCTAAAATTATGAATATAGTTATGTTTCGAATGCTTTAATGATGTTGTTTTGGTCTTTTAGGACTTTCCTCAAAATGATTTGATATATTTTATATGTAATTGCATATGACTTGAGATGATGTTAAATTGAGAGCATGAATTATTTAGAATCCCTCTCTTGATATGATGTTTTAAATTTTCATATGATATGAATGGTTTTGAAATCATCTTTAAAAGCATGTCATGAAATGTTTTGAAAAGTGCTATGAAATGATATGATTCTCGACTTTCAAAGAGAGTGTTGTTTTGTTCATATTGAAGAATATTGCATATGATGATTGAATGAAGAGATTGATATGATATAGATGACTTTCAAGTCGGGTATGAAGATACCCTATAAAGTATGATATGTGAAGGATTATGAAGTGAGTTTAAATGCATTGATTTTAAATGAGAAAGGTGGTTGCCCAAAGAAAGCATGAGTCAATTGATTCTACGGCGGAAACCGTGTTTGCCGACTCGGGAACTTGGTACAATGCTTTGTGTTCTTGCGTACCTGATATTATATTATCCCAAATTGGGATTATGGTTAGGGGCCATGCTTTGGGGTTTTGTGCACTACCATATTTGATTTGGGTCGGGACACCATGCTTCGTGGTCTTGTGTATCTCTCCCTCACTTATACTCTAATCTCGGTGGCAACCGAGCTTTGATAGTTGGTGTAAATTATGTAGGGTATTCCACCTAGCTCAGTTGCATTTCATTATTGTTGTGAAAAGCTATTGCATTACACCCATATATTTTCAAATGATTTGATACGAAATTGCTTTATAATGGGTCTCAACTATATTTTGTAAAAATATTATGTTTTGCTTTGATATCTCTGTGTGCCAATACTTTTGTGCTGACCCCCTCTCCTCTCCAACCTCCTAGGTTCAGAGGCCTAGTCTAGGGGCCAAGAGAATCAGTAGATCATTTAGACAGAGTTGCAGAGACAAGTGGTGAGCCTTCTATGTTTCGGAAGGTCTTATGTTCTACAGTCCTTTTATCTTATATTAGTTTTGGGTCTGCTGGGGGCCTCTTCCCAGTTTTCAGATAAACATTATTTCAGTCATGTAGTAGAGATTTCGCAGACGGTTCTAGAGATGTTAATTTTGATTGTGGGACACTATTCCCCATTTTCATATGATTCTTGACCATGTTTCCGTTATATTGTGTTTCTTCCGCATTAATTTGATCATATGAATTAGGTGCATGATTACCAGACAGATAGGGGTGTTTCGAGCCTCCATGGTTCAAAATGCTCGTCATGTCCAGGCCCTGGTTCGGGTCGTGACATTCATAATTTTGAGATTTGTTTTTGCAAATAATAGCTTCATGGACAAGTTAATTACAGATCTTGCATTGTGCATCTAGTCTCTTCCAACATTTAAATGAAGGATGAACTATTTTACCACAGTGCTGGCAAGATGGGTAATTTTCTCTTGAATTATTACACGTGCTTTGAGTATTGTGGTTGCCGGCCAAAGCTCCTTCAATCATATCATTCTGCCTCTAAAGCCTCATTTGCTCTTATGCCCGCAATGTATTTAATAATTCTGCCAAGGTAATCTTGGACAAATCTTTTGTGTTTTCCAAGGTAGTTATTGATACTTTGTATCTTTCATGCAGAGTAACAAAATTATTTTTAACAATTTTTGAATTATTAAATGTTTTTCCAAGCAATCTTACCTTGTTAACAATGCTTAGAAGACAGTACGAGTACCCTTTGACGGTCTTAGATTTCTTTAGCTTTTGCAATTCAAATTCCCTTATTATATTTAACACCTTCATGCCTCGTATACGATATATTCTTCCTTCATATAATCCCAAATTTCTTTTGTTGTTTTAAAGGCCATAATTCTCATGAAAATTATTTGAGAAACACTAGCAAACAAACTTGTTTTTGCCTTTGACTGTTTGGTTTCCTTTTCCTTTTGCCTTTTTATCTCAGCCACCGTGAGATTATCGGGCAGCGGATGAACATCATAATCCTCTTTCAAAACCTCCCAAAGATCAAAAACCTCAAGATAAGTATCTATTACTACTGCCCCAAGATGGTAATTTTTACCATCAAAGAAAGAAGGAGCTATTTGGAAAAAGTTATTTATAAAATTCATTTCTCTCACAGATCTCTCAAGAAAATAGCTGTAGATACCAATTGTTGGTTTTTAGCTTTGAAATTGGAGAAATAATAAAGAAAGAGTAGAAGAGAAAAAGATACCGAATCTGTATTGTTAAAGAAAGTTTATTTTATTAATAACTCAAAACATATATTTATTGCTAAATTTCTAACTGCACTTCAATTTAAATTTGATAACTAATTTCTATCCAAATAATAAAGGGATAATTAATTCGTAAGTCACATAGAACTCTACCCTATTAATTGGAGCATGAATAATATAATATAATTCGTCTAAGTCCATAGGAGTGGGATATACTTAACACTCCCTTGCATGCCTAGGACTGGTTAACTAGAGCGTGTAAAATATATTATGGGGCCCAGCATCGGTGAACAAAGATTTATGAATAATATAATATAGGAATTATCTACTCCAACATCGGTGAACAAAGACAAAGATTTGGGATGGTCGTGACTCTGATATCATGTCAAGAATGGATCTTGGGCCTAACTTAATCCTTAAAGCTAGCTCATGAGGGAGGATTGTCCAAGTCCATAAGGACACCAACTAGCCATCCTTTTTCCAATCTGGGATATACTTAACAGGTATTAATCAAAGAATTCCCGAGCAGGTATATAAAAAGGTGTTGAGTTAGCCCAAAATAAAAAGGGGTGAAACCTTTCAGCCAAAACCATCTCTTATGTGGTAAGATGTAAGTTGAAATTATTGTACCTGTACTTTATGTATTTTTTAATCTTCGAAATCAGAACAATACTGATGCAAGAACAAATTATGTCGTAAGGAAACCAATAAAAAATGTATAGCTCATCATTTGCAGGCCCACATTTTGGGGGCAGGAGGAAGAGGGTCACTTTTTCTATTACATTAAGGATTTCGAGCACAAGGTAATCCCTGCTGGTAAGAGCTATTGGCAAAGAAAGAAAATTCCAACATGCTACCAAAACCAATAAATTGTAGGAACATGAAAACAATTGCTAACTCAGTTAGTTGATAAATTTAAATAGAAATCCACCTTAGTCTCTCAAAAAGTGTAACATTGTCTATCATAATGGAAAAAGTCTTCAAAAAACCAAGTGCAGCAGTATTAACAGCCTATCTAGTTGTGACCAACGAAGGTCAACACTAACAGAGCCTTCTCCATTAATTCAGAACACCATCAAAAGGAATGTTCACATTGGGGCATCTCCAACATCAAAGTTAGATGAGGGGGCGAAGGGAGGTAACTGAGAAGCATGAGCAGCCACAGTGTCCTGAGGTGAATTCTTAGAAAATCTGTCAGCGACTGCAAATCTGGTCATTCTGCTACAGGAAACCACCATGTTCTCAGGTGCATTAATAGCACCATAGCTTGCAGCTGCATAACTGGACATTCTGCTGTGAGCAACCACATTGCTCTAAGGTGTATTTTCAGCACCGAAGCTTGCAGCTGCGTAACTGGATATACCGCTACGTGCAGCATTGAACAACATTGCATGAGAAGTTGGCGCTTTCCCAACGTCAAATATGGAATTGAGATCGTTGTCTTTGTCCCTGGGCTCAGTGATTAATGGTTAAAGGTCACTCCCAATTCTGGTGATAGGGTGATCGTAAGCTCCACTGTTAGCAGCAACACATGGTTGTTCGCTAGGTAATCGGGATCTTCTAGCCTCAACAAGAAATCCAGTTTTAGTTGTGTCCTTGTCCTCAATGATTATGTCATAATATGAATATGAACTCAGCATTCATATCAGGATACAACACTATCATGGCCTGCAGACTCTCCTTCAGTAACTGTGAAGGTCTGCTCAGCATTGGTGCTTTCTTGAGGAAGTGTTCTCTCATTCTTAGTGCTTATCACTATTTGTGAGGTTTGTGTGGCTTCAGTATCTGCTCTAATTAAATCGAGAATGCTTTCTCTTCTCTTATCCGTGGGAACGGCTTTGAGATGCTTGAAGTACTTTTGGGCATGGCTAGCCACCTGCATTGGTGTTCTTGTTATCACACAGTTCCTAGATATACTTTTCTAGTGACCTCTTCCATATTTATCTTATCCCCGGATGATACGATAAAAACTTGGTACGTATCAAAAACACTCTAAAAAAAGACCACAAAGAAGAGGAAAACCGAGAGAAACACAAACACAAATTGTGGGTCCAACAACAACAAGAAACAAGGTGTAACTGACACCAAAAACACTAACAACAACAAGAGATAAACCACAATATGATAAGGAGAACAAAAATAGGATGACAAAAATCAAAAAATTACAAGATTACAAGAACAACAAGAACTAATGGTTTCCCTAGACAACACTAAGACATGAAGTGTAGAGATAGTGAGACATACACTACAATAAGACCCAAGAACCCAAAGATACATTAAATCTAAGGACCCCTAAGATTTACAATAGCAACACCACACTCTTACGAAGACACGAGAGGGATTCCACTGCTCAAGTACCATCTTTTTCAAGCAACACATATTCACAAGTGAGTCCACACTTGCACGTGTCCTAGTTTCGGCCTAGGGAGGCTCTCTCTCAAGAGAAGTGTTCTTTCATCAATATTCAATAACTAATGAGCTAAAACCCTAACATGTTCTATTTATAGAATTATTAAAATAAGAGACAAAAAGACAAAAGTGCCCCTTAGTGTTAAATGAACAAAATGGAGCCCATGGAGTGCAATGGAGAGGCAACTTTGGAGCCCTTTGGACATTTCAACTCGTACACTCCATAGGTTGCATTAAAAATACTCAAAAGCGTCCATCTTCATGATCGTGCTTGTATCACCGTCTCCATCTTGAGAGGAATTTGATCTCAAATTCAAGGCACAAACCAAATGAAAATGGCTCCCAAAACAGTCCACAAAATTTGAAGAAACCGAGAACATCACAACTTCAAGTTTCGGCCAACATCTTCATTTGGAACCTCGGCTTTCTCTCCATCTCGAGATTTGCCTTTGATAATACTCGGCAAAATTGCGAATCATCCCTGGCCATGATAGCACTAGGAACGTTGTTATTCAATGTAGCCACGAAGTTACCTACAGAACACAAACAAATTAGTTGTACAAAAAAGGTCCTCACACTCCCTTTTTATTTCTTTGTCTCTCCTATTCCTCACACTTTAATCTCACAAGTGTTGTATGCTTTCTTGTACTCGGTGAGGTATTGAGAGGTGAACCAAACGTTTACATTGACTCCAAATAATGAAGAGAACACACAAGGACGTAAACACGAAGGAACGGTTCACAACCAACTCACAATCTAGTATATGGTCGCTAACTTGTAAGTTAGTGTTGGAATTAACAAACGAAACTAGCTAACAAGAAACTGAAACTACGAAATGAAAAATTTGTGCCAAAATTGTTTTGTGAACAGTAAAATGATGATGTGGTAGCCAAGTATTGGTTGCGATTTCTACAATTTTGTTTTTCAAATTCTAAGTCTTGACCCATTTTTAATTTGGATTGATGGAATTTATTTTAAGTAGGGAATAATAAGTCTTGGAACCTTTTTCAAGTTTTAAATTTTGAGACTTGACCTTTGCAATACTATTACTTAAAACATAGGCCCTTGTCTCATGGAATGTGGTTGGAAGTAGGTTATAAAGTCTTGAGTGTGTAGGAAAAGTCTGAGTCTCATGTACTACACCTTGAAACTTGGATCTATGTCTTCCAAGACTAACACAATTACAAGCTCTTTTTCTTCAACTTCTAATATTAACAACCACTTTTTCTTCAACAATATATGGAGATGGTGAAGAACACCAAGAACACAACCTTTGAGTCTTGAAGTTCTAAGATTCAAGTTCCCCCCCCCCCCCCCCAAACAACAACACCATCTTTTCAAGCTTAAAATTCACAACAAAATACCCAAAATACACGTTCAAAACTTGAACCAACAACAACAATACCAAAAACAATCGGCCACACTTTGGATTCACTACAACCACATCAACTTTTAAAGCTCAAACTTAGATTTAGAATTCGTTAGTGTTGGGGATGAAGTAGATAAAACTACAAACAACATAACAACAAAAAAAGGACTATTTGATCTAAGTTTACAAGACAAATCTCGGCTAAGACACAACAAGATACAATTTCGACCAAGACAAAAAAAATGGCTAGATTTGCTTTTTTTTGAATTTTCAGTTTTTAACACTTTTTTTTTTGGAATTTTCAAGCAATCAAGCCCAAGATTGATCTTGTGGGAATAAAAACAAGCCATGCTTTGATACCAAATGATATGATACAAACTTGGTACGTATCAAAAACACTCTAAAAATAGACCACAAAGAAGAGCAAAACCGAGAGCAACACAAACACAATTCTTGGGTTCCACAATAACAAGAAACAAGGTGTAACTGACACCAAAAACACTAACAATAACAAGAGATAAACCACTATATGATAAGGAGAACAAAAATAGGATGACAAAAATCAAACAATTACAAGATTACAAGAAAAACAAGAACTAATGGTTTTCCTAGATAACACTAATTAAGACATGAAATGTAGAGATTGATAGTGAGACATACACTACAATAAGAACTAAGAACCTAAAGATATATTAAAATTAAGAACCCCTAAGAATTACAAAAGAAACACCACACTCTTACGAAGATACGAGAGGGATTCAACAACTCAAGAACCATTGTTTTCAAGCAATACACATTCACAAGTGAGTTCACACTTGCTCATGTCCTAGTTTCGGCTTAGGGAGGCTCTCTCTTAAGAGAAGTGCTCTTTCATCAACATTCAATAACTAATGAGCTAAAACCCTAACATGTTCTATTTATAGACTTACGACAATAAGATACAAAATTACAAAAGTGCCCCTTAGTGTTAAATGAATAAAATGGAGCCCATGGAGTCCAATAAAGGGGACCCTTTGGAGACCTATTGACACTTCAACTCGTACACTCCGTAGGTTGTATTCAAAATACTCAAAAAAGTCCATCTTCATGATCGTGCTTGTGTCATCGAAGAAAGGACTTATAAAAGGTGATAAAGAATAGATCTTAGGCCTAACTCAACCTCAAAATCTAGCTCATGAGGGGAGGATTGCACAAGTCCATATGAGGATACTAATTACCCATTCCTTTTTCAATGTAGAATACTTAAAACTCCCCTACATGCCCAGGCATCATTAACTACAGCGTGGACAACATAATATGATGACCCAATATCTAGGAACAAATATTTAGGATGGGTCTAGCTCTGATACCATGTAAAGAATAGATATTGAGCCTAACTTAACCTCAAAAGATATCTCAAGAGGGAAGGATTTCACAAGTCCATACAAAGAGACCAAAGACCCTACATGCCCAGGACTAGTCATCTAGAGTGTGGAGAATATAAGATGGGGGTCGATCATCGAAAATAAATGAATTGGGTTGGCCTAAATCTGATATCATGTAAAGAATGGATCTTGGTCCTAACAAAACCTCAAAATCTAGTTTAGTACAACTTTTATACAGTTGTTTTCAATAATTATCATCAAAGGAAAAACCATGGTTCGATACATCTCTATCCTTCTTCCCTCCTCCATTCGACTTTAATTTTTTATTGATTTCATATGGTAATATGACCCTGTCAAGAAGAAACTCTGAGTCCATTTAAAAGGATTTTCCTTTGGTGTCCTCTTCTTCTTTTCCACATATTCACCAACCGCATTATTAATGTTTTCAACAACAAAAAGACTAGATGGTTGATATAGCCATGGATTATATAGTCTTGGTTGACTATATTTCACTTGGACTATATACCTATTTTTTTATCACATTATCACCACCTATATATTCTTGAAGACTACGCGAGATAATTCCACCAATAGAAACACCAACAAAAATCTTACCTTTGACATTATTACCACTATTAATCGGATTTAACTACACGTGCTCGTGTGCCATATCTTGAATCGATCTTCACACAACCCCTAACCTAATAAAGCTCGCCTTCTAGCATCTTCCTAATATCTCTAATCTTCTAAATATACAAATTCCCTCCACTTAAAATAACCCTTACCCTATCATCAACTCTAGTAATCAATGATCTAACAATCTCATTATCCACCTCTACCCCACCACCATCGCCTCCTTCATTTCTAATGTTCGTTCAACCACTATCACGGCCCTCATTTCAAAAAAAATTCCCACCACCATTACCACCTTTATTTTTAACAATCGTCCCACCACTATCTCGTCTCTTATTTCTAACATCTGTCCTACCACCATAGCAAGGTAGGACAAATTTTAGAAATAAGGGTCGCGATGGTAGTGGCATGAATGTAGGAAATTAGGGCTGAGATGTTGGTAGTAAGGTTGTTGAAAATTAAGGTGGTGATGGTAGTGGGACATATTTTTTAAATGAGGGCCGTGATAGTGGTGGGACGGACATTGGAAATGAAGAAGGCAATGGTGATGGGACAGAGATGGATAATGAGATTGTTAGACCATTGATTACTAGAATAGATGATAGGGTTAGGATTTGTTTAAGTGGAGGAAATTTTAATTTTGAGAAGATTAGAGAGATTAGAAGGACTTTAGAAGGTGAGCTTTCTCAGGTTAGGAGTTGTGTGAAAAGGATTAAAGATATGAAGCAAGAGCAGGTGCAGTTGATCCGACTAATAGTGGTAATAATGACAGAGGTAGGATTTTTTTTGGTGTTCCTAATAGGTGGAATTATCTCGCATAGTCATCAAGAATATTTAGGTGGGGATAATTGATACCAAAAGGTATCTAAAAGAGCACCAAACAGTCCACAATCAAACAAACAGTCCACACACACAAGACACTTAACGGAAACAATAAACACCAACTTAAACGATAGAGATGATATGTAAATTGACATAAAGAGAACTCATAATGCAGCAACTAAAGAGTGTATTAATACTCTAAAACCACTACAAAACAAGTTAACAACCATCACGTTCTTACAGAACACAAGAGGAGCTCGGTTCCCTCAAGCACTCTCATTTCTAGCCGATACACACAACACAAGAAGAAACCATTTATTGTGGTGTCAAATGGTGGTCTACTGTCTTATTGAGAGGAATAATATTTTCAATATTACAAGTGATTTTGAAGAATAATCTAACTAAGAGAAAAATACTAAAGAAACACCTTAAATAGTCTTTACAAGAAGGATTGCTAAATGACCCCTTTGGCCTTAATGAAAGGGGAGGGTGTGGAGTGTTTGGGGAAGCCTTGGGGGTGTATTTTGGGCCCCTAATGTCATCCCCCACATGTCAATACGTACACTCCCTTGGGAGAGTTTACAACAAGCTCAACCGCATCCATTTTCATAAATACGCCTTGAATCCTTTGTAGTTCCCGAGCTTGACTTCTAGTAAATGGTCTAGAGCCTGTGACACCCATATCATCCTCTCCATCTTGAGAGGATTTTGACCTCAAACTCACAGGTTCTTCATATTCAATGTTATCAATCCGTGAGAGGTCACACACGTTAAACATGTTATACACTTGGTATTCCGGTGGAAAGTCGATCTTGTAAGCATTATCGTTGATTCTTTCAAGAACTTGGAATGGACCATCACCTCTTGGCAATAACTTGCACTTTATTTTGTTAGGGAACCAATCCTTATGTAGGTGTACCCACACCCAATCTGCTGGTTCAAGTACAAGACGCCTTCTCCTTTATTGACTCGTTTTGCCACCTCTTGCTTCTTCTTCTCAAGCTGTATCCTTACCTTCTTATGCAAGTTTTTCATAGCTTTGGCCCTCTTATTTCCATCTCAGCTAATAAAAACATCACTAGAAAAGGGATTTAGATCCAAGGGGGTTAGGGGATTGAAGTAGTAGACACATTCAAAGGGCATAATGCTCGTACTCGAATGGATCACCCGATTGTAAGCAAATTCTATGAGAGGTAGGTGATCTTCCCAAGATGTCAACTTACCTTTAACCATGGAATGTAGAATGGAACCCAAGGTTTGATTCACTACTTCCGTTTGGCCATTGGTTTGTGGGTGGCAAGACGTAGAAAACAATAATTTAGTTTCGAGACTACCCCACATTAACTTCCAAAAATGACTAAGGAACTTAGAATCCCTATCACCTACAATGGTCCTTGGGATGTCGTGTAGCTTAAAAACATTTTCAATAAACAAAAAAGCTACACTAGCCACATCTTACCTATTTTTGCATGGAATAAAGTGTGCCATTTTGGAGAAACGATCAATGACAACAAAGATGCTATCCCGACCACTTTGAGTCCGTGGCATCCCCAACACGAAATCCATAGAAATATCAAACCACGGGAGTGATGGAGTGGGAAGTGGGGTGTATAACTCGTGAGGAAGGAGCCTCAACTTAGCACTCCAACAATCCATGCATTGGCCGCAAATTTTGACAACATCTTTGCACATCCTTGGCCAATTGAATTGCTCCTCCAATATCTCAAGGTTCTTATCAATTCCTAAGTGACACATGAGACTGCCACTCTGTTCCTCCCTCATAAACAACTCTCTCCAAGAGCTAGAAGGTACAAACAACCATCTCCCCCAAAACAAAAACCCATCAAAAATGGCATAAGGACTAGACTCCAAGGGCCTCCCCCTACCGACTTAACTTTCCCTAAATATAGGAGCGAAGTAAGGGTCCTCGGGATACAAAGATTTGAGGCTCTCAAACCCCATTATCTTGGACGACAAAGTGGGCGCAAGAACATGCTTTATAGATAATGCATCGGCTACCACATTATCCTTCCCCCTTTTGTATTGATTCACATAGGGAAAGGTTTCAATAAATTCAATCCATTTGGCATGCCGTTTGTTAAGTTTATCTTGTGCCCGAAGGTTCTTCGAGGATTCATCATCCGTTTGGATTATGAATTCCTTGGGCCAAAGATAGTGTTGCCAATTTCCTAACGCTCTTACCAACGCATACAACTCCAAGCCATCGTAGAGTATTTTAGAGTTGCTCCTTTGAGGTTTTCACTAAAATAAGAAATGGGATTTAAATCTTGCATCAAAACAGCCCCTATGCCTACTTTACTAGCATCGTATTCAACTTCAAACATCTTATCAAAGTTAGGCAATTACAACAACGGTGTTGAAATGAGCATATATTTCAAGGTCTTAAAGGCCTTAGATTGCTCCTCACCCCACTGGAAAGGTTGGTCCCTTCGGATGATTTTGGTCAAGGGGCTTGCAATGGTACTAAATCATTTGAAAAATCTCTGATAAAATCTTGCCAATCCATGGAAGCTCTGAACTTCACCCACGGTTTTTGGGGTTGGCCAATCTTTAATGGGGGTTATCTTGGATTCGTCTACTTTCACTCTCCTCGAGCTTACAACAAATCTCAAAAACACAACTTTATCAACACCAAAGGAGCAGTTTTCAATATTACCATACAAATTTTCTTTCATAAGAATATCAAACACACTATTTAGACGCAAGACATGATCAATAAGAGACTTACTATAAACTAAAACATCATCAAAGTACACGACCACAAATTTGCCAATAAACGGCTTCATCACATAATTCATTAGCCGCATAAAGGTACTAGGATCAATGGTAAGACCAAATGGCATGACCATCCACTCATATAGACCAAATTTGTTATTGAATGCGGTCTTTCATTTATCACCCGGTTGCATACGAATTTGGTGATATCTTCTCCTAAGATCAACCTTAGAAAACACACAAGAGCCATTTAGTTCATCAAGCATATCATCTAGCCTAGGAATAGGATGACGATACTTTATCATAACTTTTTTTATGGATCAAAAGTCCATGCACATTCACCACATCCCATCCTTCTTTGGCACAAGAACCACCAGGACCGCACATGGACTCATTCTTTCCTTGATATATCCGTTGTTGAGGAGGTCCTCAATTTTCCATTGGAGTTCCTTTGTATTCGTGTGGTTGCTCTTATAAGCTGGCTTGTTTGGTAATTGAGACCCCGAAACAAACTTAATTTGGTGCTCGATTCCTCAAAGTAGAGGAAGTCCTTGCGGCAACTCACTTGGGAACACATCATCAAATTCCTGCAAGACATTAGAAATAGAAGATGGAATAGGGGAAGTGGATGGGTTAGCATTCAAAATATGTGCCAAAAATAGCATGTGAGTAGTATCATCATACTTTTTGAAGAGGTCTCCCTTACAAGCCAACATTACAATCGAATCCCTACCCCTCAATGATGAAACTCCCACTTCGTCCTTATACTTCCCACTCTCGGGTTCCTTCTCTCTACCCACAGGTTCTTTTCCTTTCTTTTCTTATGCTGGAAGATTCTTCATTTGTTGATGTGCCTCAGACACTTATGATGGTTATAGTGGTGTGAGGTTGTACTTTTAACCTTTGAACTCAAAGGAATAATAATTGTTTTGGCTTTCTTGCTTGGTCGACCTATCATATTGCCATGGACGACCCAACAAAAGGTTACAAACTTGCAAAAGAATGATGTCGTAAAGTACCTTATCCTCATAATTTCCAACCTTAAACCGAATCACCACTTGATGAGTCATCTCCAAATCTCCACAGTCATTCAACCTTTAGAGTCTATAAGGACTCGTATGTGGAGTAGTTGGTAACTTCAAGTTATTCACTATCGAGGAACTAGCTACATTACCACAACTTCCGCTATCAATAATCAAGGAGCACACACTCCCCTTAATGAGGCACTTAATAAGAAAGAGGTTTTCCTATTGGCTAAGATCATCCAACTCTTTTCTAATTATAACTCTTCGTACCACATAATTAGGCACTTCAAGTTCACCTTCTTGAGGCCAAACCTCTTCTTTCTCATCATCACTAGGCCTCTCAGACTCCCCTCTCTCTCCATCTTGAGAGATTCATCATTTTCAGCCCCTTTAAGTCCCAATTCTTCCCCCAAGAAATATAATTTCCTTTCTCTCAATATCACATTGCTCCAATTAGGACACGTACTAGCCTTTTTTCCTCATCCATGGCATTTGAAACATTGAAATCCCTTGATTTTGGAAGAAACATTCGACGTTCCCTCAAGATATGGAGGAGGTGGTTGAGTACTCTTGCTCATGGGTGGAGGGGTCTTGACAGGTTGTTGTATGGATTTATTCCACCCAAATATGAGGGAGCCACTTCTCTCCCCTTGGTCCAACCTAAGGGCACTTGATAGGCTTTGGTTTTGTAGGCCGACCTTTCCTTGTTCTCTCGTTCAATCTCTAAAGTCGCTTGAAAGATCCCTTCAATAGTTTCAAACTTATGAAGTATCATGTGTGTAGAGATTTCCTTGTTTAGGCTGACCTTGAACCGGATGATATCATGGCTCGCTGACCTTGAACCGGATGATATCATGGCTCACTTGTTCTCCTCTATGATCAAGTTTCAAGATGAGTTGTTGAATCTCATCATACTAGGCTGCCACACTTTTGTTTCCTTTCTTCAAGTTGTAAAATTTTGAAAGGAGTTCACATTGATATCTTTTGGGATGGTACCTTTGCCTCATAAGATACCTTAATCGAAACCAAAGAGGGGGTTACCTCCTAATCAATACGTTGCCAAAGCATTTGGCATACTCTCACCACATGGTATCATATCCCTCAAAATGAGCAATGGTGTAGCAACTCTTTTTCTCCTCCATAAGATCATTCACTTGAAAGACTCTCTCGCATGTAGATTCCCATACGAGAAACTCTTCGGGATCACTTTCTCCCTTAAAGATTGGAAGCCCTATTTTGATAGTATTGAGGCCAACATCCCTTTCCCTAACACCTTGGCCGCCCTACCTTCAAGCTCTCGGTTCTCTCTCAGGTCTATCCTTTTACCTCTCATCCCCTCTTCCATAAAATAAGGATCATCATATATACCATATCCTCCCCTTTTATTTTCTCTCACAAATCCCTCTTCTTGCATTGGCGGGTTTCGGACATTTGGAATTTGGTATGGTGGATTGGCATTTAGTGGTGAAGTTCTTTGGATTGGATGATTTTGGTTTGGAAGAGTCGGATTTAAGGGTGGCATTTGGGTTCCAAGCTAGTCATGTGGGACTTGGTGATGTGGGGAATGGATTGGTCCATCAAGGCCTCGACCTTGTGAGTAATAGTTGGCTTGAGTTATAGCATTTAGTGGACACATTCTTTGGTGCATGGCTTCGGGGGTAATGGTTGGGGATGTTCTTTGAGGAGTTAAGGGTCGAGAACTACGTTGGCTTTCTACCCTTTCCATCTGGCCACTAATAGAGGCCACTTCCACTCCCAACTTATCAAGACCCATATTCACTCTAGCCACGTCCTGATACAAAGATTCAAGATTAGCCCTAAGAGCATTCAAAAATTTTGGTCCATGGTTTGTACATTGGAAGTTTCGGGTTCCATGTGTAATGGTTCCGTTTGCCAATGTACCTACAAAACAAACAAATGTTAGTTTAAAAATATCCTCACACACTCTTCACACTTGGCTTTCTCACTTGGCCCTTCAAGTGTTGAAGCCAGTTGTCAATCCTTGAGTGCTTTGGATGAGTCTACTCTTGAGTTAGAATGGATTTCGGTTTTGAAGACTCAAAGAAGTTTCATACGCACTTGAACCAAGAACAACTATGAATGGTAAATGAACAAATCACCACAAAGAACGTTGACACGAAGACGTACTCGAAAACTAGTTGACAACTTAGTAGGTTGTTACTTAGTTGACAACTAGTGTAGGAGTCAATAGAAAGAAAACTAATAGAGACAAGAAAAGAAACTTGGAAGGTCCTATGACTTGATTTTGTTGTTGATGTGGCCCACAAGTTTTATTTTGGCCATTTGGTATTATTGTTTTTGTTTAAGTTTGATGTTGTCCCACTTGAATGACTCAATCTTGATTGTTTGGTGAGCGTTTTTTGATTTTTAAAGTGAAAAAAAACAAGACTTGGAACTCTTTTTCCAAAGGTCAAGGTGTCAATAAGCTTTTCATCAACTTGCACCAAAATGGCAAAACATATTTTTGGCTTTGGTTTGTCCCTTCCCCCTATTGGATATTTTTTAAAAAGGTTTGACACCCTTTTGGCAAGTAAGCTTTTTAGGAGGCCCTTTGTCTATTTGCCTCTTTGATGTTGTCTTGAAACTAATTCCAATACAAACACAAGACCTTGTGTAACAACCCGACGTCTTCTTAGCTAAATTCCGTCTATGGAAAGTCTAAGCATTAGCTTTTAGAAAGATCTAAACTAATTTTCATGTGGAATTTCCTATATTTCAACCTTTCATTACGTAGATGACTGAATTAGCTTTCCAACGATATAAGATTCATCCAAAATGGACCCTCGGTGAAGAAGTTTGGAATAATTTAAAGTTCCAGTTGTAAACATCGTCATTTTGGTGTATAGCAAGTCGCGGAGAGGGTCAAATTGACAATGGTCAAATTCCAGTGGGGCTCTACGATGGTAGTGCATCGCGGAGGCACTCAATTTCCCACTCATCGAATTCTAGTAGACCACCACGATTGTGGCGCGTCGTGGTGGTACCTGAAATCGGATTTTTACGTTTAAATTTCCAGTTACGTTTAGGAGTTATTAAGGGTAATTTTGACTTTTTCCTAGCCATTAAAAACCGTCCAAACAAAGGATTTAGGGTATGTTTGAGAAACTTAACCCTACATTCATCAAAATCACCAAGAATCCTCTTTAGAGCTTCAAACAAGAACTTCAAAAACTCAAGATTCAACCGTGGGTTTTCAAAATCGATTGAAGATTCGAAATCCCTGAATCATAGGCTTCAATAAACACACATTATTTTCCTATTTTTAGGTACGCGGGATTTTTCTAAAAATCTCATGGGCATAGAAATCATGATTTTAAGAAAAAGGTTTTCAGATTTTTGAATACATTCATATTTTAGCAATCTTGACCATATTGTTTTGGTCTTTTGGCCATCCCCAAATTGATTTGAAGTTATATATATATATATATATATATATATATATATACATATATATATATGTATGCATATGTTTTATGATTTATGAATGAATGGAGAGCATGCCACATGTGAATCCCTCTCTTGGTATGATTTTTCCAATTTTATTAGGATATGGATTGTTTTGAATACATCTTGGAAAGCATGATATGAAATATCTTGATTAATGCTACAAGTTGATTTATGGTTTTGAATTCGAAAAAAAGGGTTGTGCATATTGATAAATGTTGAAAATATTCATATAATGAAAGAGTGCATGATTTTGCCAAAAGGACATGACCACCATATGTTTGAACAATCTCAGCATAGTTTTGACTTGTGTTCTTGGAACATGAAATCTTTTATATTGTTTGCATATTCGGGTGGTCTGAACTGTGTTTTAATGAAAGAATTATGCATGATGCATTATGGCTAAGAAATAGGACCTGCAAGTCTTGGTGTGATGATACCAATTCAGATTATCCCTGAATAATTCAGAACAGATTTAATGCATATTTGAAATCAGACTTTTAAGATGTTAAAAATAGAAACATGCATGATTTAGAACAGGATAAAATTGGGGATAAAGAAAGTTTAGGTGGTTCCCCGAAGAAGGCGTGAGTATTAAACAACTCATCTCCTAAAACCGTGATTTGCCGATTCGGGTTTATTTATTACGCTGGCCTAGAGCCATGTGGCGTATCAGATTCAGGAACACCAACGCTTGCGGCAAACTTGGGTTGGGGGCTTCCCCGCCGAAGCAATGGCGGATTCTATACCGCCCGTGGAATATAAGAATTGTAAGGGAGTGCCACCTAACTCAGAAGTAATATACAGATCAGAACTTGTATTGACAGGCAGGTTACATGTTTTTCAGAAATGCGCCCATGTGTTTCGAAAGTCACTTGATGTAAATGTTTTGACAAAGTTGTTTCCCAAACTATGTTATTCACATATACTCTTTATTTTTGATTGCTTTGTGTACCAGTACATCTATGTTGACCCCCCCTTTTCCCTCCATGTTCCGAGGCTCAGTCTAGGGGTCCTGAAAGACAGTACATTCGTCAGATAGAGTTGTAGTGATTAGTTGGTTAACCTTCTCTATTCCAGAAGGCCCTTCTTTCAGATTATGTCCCTTATTATCATTTGGGTCTACTGGGGCCTTGTCCCAGTTTTCAGACAGTTGTCAGATTTTCCTAGTAACGCCCCACAATTCGGGCTACAATATAGACCATAATTTTGATGGGTTGCTAATCCCAAAGCCATAAAATCCTACGCCAATATGGCATGTTAATTATTGTGTAGCATGTGAATTCGCTCAAGCTTCAATTTAGACCATAGAGGTCCTTCAACTCAAGGATGAGTTGGAACTATTTTGATCGACTAAGTTTTAGTAGATGTTGTAAAGTGTGTCAGCTTTCATCGACCATAACTCTCTGTATATGGAAGCCTACTATGTGTCAAATGATAGGTATTCGAGTTAGCTTTCCAACGATACCAATTTGGCTAAAATCCGACACCCGAGCAAGAAGTTATGGCCCTTCAAGGTTATAAGCGTCACCTAACCAATCGCCCAAGGCCACTGGAAAGCATAGGCAATAATCTAGGCGGCGCCTATCTAAACATAGGCGATAGCCTAGGTAGCGCCTATGCAAAATAGGCGATAGCCTAGGCGGCGCCTATGTGAACATAGGCAATAGGATGGGCGGCGCCTATGTATGGAATTGTGGTGATATGAACACTCCGTGTTGAGGACAAAGTGGTCCTTTTCCACCCTTACTTATCCCTAAAACACGATATTTAGTTCCAAGGACCCCAAAATACATATTCTTTCATCAAAAGTGCTCAAGATTCTCCTTAGGGTTTCAAAATAAAAACCCAACTAGTTCAAGATTTGACCGTAGGGGTTCAAAGATAATTATATATTTGGAATCACCAATCCACAAGCTTCAAGAAACATCTATTATCCTTGGAAATAGAGGTACATGGGGTTATCCAAAAATCAATCTCATGGGCAATTTAAATCATGTTTTTCAATAGGGGTTTTGAAATTATGAATATAGTTATGTTTCGAATGCTTTAATGATGTTGTTTGGTCTTATAGGCGTTTCCTCGAAATAATTTGATACATTGTATATGTAATGGCATATGATTTGAGATGATGTTAAATTGCGAGCATGAATTATTTGGAATCCCTCTCTTGATATGATGTTTTAAATTTTCATATGATGTGAATGGTTTTGAAATCATCTTTAAAAGCATGTCATGAAATGTTTCAAAAAGTTCTATGAAATGATATGATTCTCGACTTTCAAAGAGAGGGTTGTTTTGTTCATATTGAAGAATATTGCATATGATGATTGAATAAAGAGAGTGATATGATATTGATGACTTGCAAGTCGGGTATCACGATACCCTATAAAGTATGATATGTGAAGGATTATAAGGTGAGTTTAAATACATTGATTCTAAATGAGATAGGTGGTTGCTCGAAGAAAGCATGAGTCAAATAATTCTACGCTGGAAACTGTGTTTGCCGACTTGGGAACTTGGTACCATGCTTTGTGGTCTTGGGTACTTGATATTATATTATCCTAAATTGGGATTATGGTTAAGAGCCATGCTTTGTGATCTTGTGCACTACCATATTTGATTTGGGCCGAGACACCATACTTCATGGTCTTGTATGTCTTTCCCTCACTTATACTCTAATCTCGGCGGCAATCGAGGTTTGAAAGTTGGTGTAAATTATGTAGGGTATTCCACCTAGCTCAGTTGCATTTCATTATTGTGGAGAAAAGCTATTGCATTACACCCACGTGCTTTCAATTGATTTGATACGAAATTTCTTTATAACAGCTCTCAACTATATTCTGTAAAAATATTATGTTTTACTTTGATATCTCTGTGTGCCTGTACTTTTGTGCTGACCCCCTCCCCTCTCCAACCTCTCAGGTTCAGAGGCCCAGTCTAGGGGTTAAGAGAATCAGTAGAACTTTCAGACAGAGCTGTAGAGGCAAGTGGTGGGCGTTCTATGTTTCAGAATGTCTTATGTTCTGCTGTCCTTTTATCTTATATTCAGTTTTTGGGTCTACTGGGGGCCTTGTCCCAGTTTTGAGAGACATCGTTTCAGTCATTTGTTAGAGATTTTCGCATATAGTTGTTCAGAGGATAATTGATGTTGAGGGAACATGATCTCCCCTTTATTTTCTATTTTCATATTTATGACCATTTTTCTGAATTATTGTGTTTTTCCGAATTTCTTTGAGCATATGAATTAGGTGCATGATTACCAGATAGATAGGGGTGTTTTGGGCTCCAATGGTTCAAAATGCTCGTCACGTCCAAGCCCTGGTTCGGGCCATAACAAACTTAGTATCAAAGCACGGTTCATGATCCTAGGGTGTCTGCGAAATCACGTCGGTTGAAGTCTTGTTTATGAGTGTGTAGCACGCCAAACTTATAAGCAGGGGGCTACTAGGCGTTTAGGAAATGTTTCCCTTCTTTGTGATTTAGTTCATGCTTCAGATTCTAAACTATTCCTTAATCAATAATCACTTATGTTTCAGAAACACAGTTATGCCTGTACGTCGTATCATCTATCAGAATGCTCAAGTAGATAAGGCCCATCCCACCCATGGTATGCATACCCGTAATCGGGCTCACACTCCAGAATTTGTCCCTACTTCAGGAGTCCCTCCAGTTCCAACCAGTTCACCTCGGGCTTCGTGGACTAATGCCAGCAGTCCCTCAATGGCTTAGGGAGATATTTTAATTGCAGAATTCAGACAGTCTATTTATATGCTGACATAGTTGGTAGCCAACTACACTAAATGATTGGAATATATTGGGTCTGCACCTGTTGCACCTAAGGCTACTAGAGTCGGACATTTCATGAAGACGAACCCACTAATGTTCACTGGCACCAAGGTGGAAGAAGATCCACAAGAGTTCGTGGATAAGATGGAAAAGATCTTTAAGGTGATGCATGTGGATGAGGTTGAAGGGGTGGAGCTAGAAACCTATCAGCTCAAGGACATTTTGAGTCAGTGGTATGCCGACTGGGAAAATAAAAAAGGTGAAAGTGCTGAGCCCATAGTTTGGGGCGAATTTGTGGAATCCTTCCTTGATTGATTCTTTCCTCTGGAGTTGAGGGAGGCTAAAGCGGAAGAGTTTATGAATCTGAAGAAGGGAAGTATGAGTGTCCAGGAGTACACTTTGAAATTTAGTAAACTAGCCAGCTATGCACCAGAGTTGACTAGTAATATGAGGGCCCGAATAAGGAAGTATGCATCTGGCCTTACTGATGACCTGGTACTTGAGTGCCAGGGGGCTATGTTGAATAAGGAGTTAGACTTTCCTCAACTGACCGTTCATATGCATAAGTGGAAGAGAAGAAGAAAAAAATTGCTGAATCTAGAGAGAAAGACAGACAGGCTCAGAGAGCTAGATCTATGGACCAACACCAGAGTCAGCCGTAGAGTGGTAACTAGGGTAATAAATGGTCGAAGAAGAAGAAGTTTTGGAATAATGCACAGTCAGTAGCCAGTGCCCCAGCACCCAGACCACCGACAGACAGACAAACTCAAAATTTTCAGACTCCTCATGGGTCCAAAGCTCTAGGTACACAGTCTCAGGGCAGTGTGGCCCAGCAGCGTCGTACTCGTCCGTGGTGTAAGGTTTGAGGAAGGAATCAACCAGGGAAGTGCTGGTTTAAGGGAAGAAACTGCTACACTTGTGGCAAAGTGGGCCACCTTCAAAGAGATTGTCCATCTACTGGAGTGAATGCAGGGGGGCTAAGTCCCAAGCCACCTCCACTGCTCCTTTCCCTAAGGGTGCCCCTTCAGCTGTTGAAAGTAGTCGCAACCAGTTATATTCTTTGACTAACCACCAGGAGGTGGAAGCTACACCAGATGTTGTCACCGGTATATTACGAATCTTTTATCGTGATGTTTATGTATTGCTTGATCCTGGGTTTACTTTATCTTAAGTGACCCCTTATGTGGCTGTTGGTTTTGGGTTTGAGCCCGAAGTTATTGTAGAACCCTTCTCTATTTCTACTCCTGTCGGTGATTCCGTTGTTGCTAAAATAGTATATAGAAATTGTGTCGTGTCTATTCATGGTAGGAAAATGGTGGCAGACCTTATAGAACTGGATATGATAGACTTTGATGCCATCCTTGGGATGGACTGGCTCCATTCGTGTTATGTCACCCTTGATTGCAGAACCCGAAAAGGGAGTTCTGTGGAACCTAGAGGTCACTTTATCTCTTATCTTAGAGCCCAAAAGCTTATCTCCAAAGTTTTATGTATCATCTAATCCGAGTAAAAGATT